>NC_059403.1:17178974-17386474 GCF_905220565.1 Melitaea cinxia | reverse complement strand
ACCCCATCTCGCCGACAGTACCCGGCAAGTGCAACTTCTGTTTACTATAATTTGCCAGTTTTCTATATGTTATTGGCCGGTACAGGTTTTTGTAAAATGTGTATTTGTTCTTTTTGCCATGTATTTTCTCTTTATCAGTTTGAGCGGTCATTATATCATGATGTACGTGTAGAGGGTTTTAAATATCGCGTTTCAAAATTCGCGAATCGTGTTATCGCGAAAATTTATAGTATAAGTCCCTAAATGAATTTTAAGAATTTTCGATTAGGAGGGATTTGGTAATAAAAATCTGTCACTGGCTCCTGGACCAATTGTGACGTACAAATTCATCATTACAGCCTATACAGTCCACTGCTGGACATAGGCCTCCACGAATTTACGCCAAAAATAACGTGAACTCATGTGTTTTGCCCATAGTCACACCAAGTGACGTACAAATTATATAATAAAATTGGTGGAATATCGAACTTGTTAGTTAACTTCTTGATTGATCGCCATATGTACATTAAAACTGTTGTGATGCCAATAATAAAATAAAAAATCTTTATCAAGTTTAATTCTATGTTAGAGTACTGTTTATTGTAAACAGGAACCTTAACATAAATTTCAACTGGATAATTAGAATAAATTAAGAGCATGCAGTAAGCTAGGTGCTAATAATAACATATACCCCCCCCCCTCAGGCGAAGCGCCAACAACTCCGAACCCCCTACTTGGGCGGCCGCTGAAAGTGTCGGGCGTGCAGCACGAGCGTACCATCAAGAACCTGGATCTAGTGCCGCCTCTGGAGACTTATAAGGTTTATATTATTCTGATTAAGTTATCCAAAAGATATTGGAAAAAAAGTTGGGTGCCATTTCTGATTTTATATCATAAGACCACTCCATAAATATATAGATCTCTAGATTTTTCAAATGTGGCAAACAAGTAAACAGTCTGCTTGAAGGTAAACAGTTACCGTATCCTATGGACACCTGCAACACGATGAGCACTGTAAGCGCGTAGTTTGCCGGCTAATTTACTCACTATAGGAACACATCACCATTTGAGATCAGTATAATTTTGCTATGATCTTGTGTAAGAGATACTTCCCTAGTCAGGCTACACCAAATTTCGACCAATTTGCCTTGCTGTTCCCTGCACCAATTAAGTATATTCTAGTAACAAAATCAAGTAATTTGCTTGCCGAAAAATTCTCGAATTAATTGATGCAGGGAAATCAGCTTTAAAATTGACTAAACAAATATGTCTAAATTTCAGGTGGGTGTACTATACGTGGGCCCGGGTCAACAAGATGATGAAGTCGCTATACTGAAGAATGAATATGGTAGTGTAAGGTGAGGATATTACAACCTGGATTCCTTTGTTTTGATTTTGATATTTAGTGAAGCTTCTTCCTCCTGTCTTGCCACATCTGGAGATGCCATTTGTTAAATTTGGAGAAGATATAAAAATAGCATCTAAGTCTAGATCGGTAGCGCAACAACCAGTGTAGTGTCCGCTGCGTCAAGGCGCATGTATATTAAAAATTACTCATCGACTCTTAAACGATTTCGTTTTATAGGTACATGGAGTTCCTTCGGCGACTGGGCACGCTGGTCCCGCTGGAGGGCGACGAGGAACCCAACCTGTTCCTCAACCTTGAGAAGGGTGGCAAAGACGGCCGCTACACCTACGTCTGGAACGACGACATTATGCAGGTTGTTATCACTTACATGTATCGTTTTTCTATCTCTCAATTTTAATTTTTGTTATTTCTCATTCCCCTTCTCCAGTTTATATTTTTAATCTCCTCTTTCCTGTCACATCTACTCTTTATTGCCTGTTTCATTTCTCTTTATTTACATCTCTCTCTCGCTCCCCCATCTTCCTCTCACCCCCCCCCCCCTCCCCATCCCTTCTCTCTCCCTTCCCCTCTTTCTCTACCTTCCCCTCTCTCTCTCCCCGTCTCTCTCTCCCTTCTCCTCTCTCTCCCTCCCTCTCTCTCTTCCTCTCTCTTCCCCCCTCCTAACTAACTTTCTAAAACTAGCTCCGAGTAGGCGTCGTAGATAGTAGAGAGAAGTTTGTACTACAGAAGATCCTGTAGTACAAACACAACCTGTGTCGTGTGCAGGTCCTGTTCCACGTTGCGACGGCAATGCCGAGCTCCCCGCGTGACCCCAACTGCAACGAGAAACGCAAGTATATCGGGAACGACTTCGTGTCCATCGTCTACAACGATTCGGGCGAGGACTTCAACATACACACCATCAAGGTATCGCTTCCGTTCCATTGTCGAATATCGACCGAAATATAGTAGCAGTCTACTGTCACGTTCTTTTGACTGCCATTGAATATAGAAACGCAAATATTTCTATAGTGCGTTCAACGAGCCGAGATACCAAATGTAAACAAACCAAATGCGAGGTCATTCAACTATGCAGGGTTTTGTAACCTTTTTTTTACTTACACAAAAATTTTAAATGTAAAATATATTTATATTTTGTAATTACTGAATTAAATATAATTAATTAAATATAATTATGTATTTAAGATCTGATACTTCTTAAATAATAATTATCGAAATATAAAAATCACCCTTTAAATATAAATGTGCTATAAATGTGCTGTGTGGCTACGGCACTAAAGAATTTAGCCACCCCCTCTCTTCCCGTGGGTGTCGTAAGAGGCGACTAAGGGATAACAAGGTTCCACAACCACCTTGGAACTTAAGAAGCCGACCGATGGCGGGATAACCATCCAGCTGCTGGCTTTGAAATACACAGGCCGAAGACGGGCAGCAGCGTCTTCGGTGCGACAAAGCCAGTACTGCGGTCACCAACCCGCCTGCCCAGCGTGGTGACTATGGGCAAAACACATGAGTTCACGTTATTTTTGGCGTAAACTTGTGGAAGCCTATGTCCAGCAGTGGACTGTATAGGCTGTAATGATGATGATGATGATGATGAAAAATCACCCGAGCGTTTCAGGACACGAAATGAAATAAAAATAAATAATACAAATTCAAAGGGCCGTACGCGGTCCGATTGTTTTCAAGGCCAGTTAAAATATCATTCGACCTTGCAGAGAGATGTGCAGCAGATAGCAAACAGACAAGATAGAAAGAGATAGACTACATTTTGTTTGTTCCGTCGTCGCTACGAAAAATTGATGGGCTTTGTTTACATTTGGTATCTCTTCTCGTTGAACAGACTATATTATTTATTTATTTTTTAAAACAATACTGCTAACGCCTCCTCTGTTACCTGTGGCAGGGTCAGTTCAACCTGTGCATCGTGATGGTGGAGCCGCTGGAGCACGGCATGAACCGCGTGTCGCTCAAGAGCAAGGAGGGCAAGTTCCTGGCGCACGTGGAGCCGCACGCCGTGTCGGACGGGAACGCGGCGCTGCTGGCGCGCCAGCACGCGCTGCACGCCGCGCTGGCGGCGCAGATCGCGCAGTCGCTGAAGCTGGGCGGCGCGCCCTACGCCTCCAACTCGCTGGAGCGCCTGCGCCTCATCAAGCGCCTGCGCGCGCGCGCCGAGCACGAGCGCCGCGCCGCCGCCGCGCCGCCGCCCTACCACGCGCACCCCGAGCGCACGCGCCGCGTGGCCATCGACGACTTCGACGACTACGCCTAGCCGTGTGCACGTGTCGGACTGCACGCGCCGCCGCCCTACCACGCGCACCCCGAGCGCACGCGCCGCGTGGCCATCGACGACTTCGACGACTACGCCTAGCCGTGTGCACGTGTCGGACTGCACGCGCCGCCGCCCTACCACGCGCACCCCGAGCGCACGCGCCGCGTGGCCATCGACGACTTCGACGACTACGCCTAACCGGACATCGGACACGTTCTGTGTGCGCACTATATTATATTAAACATATGTTGAAATACAATATGATCTGATTTATTCTCTATACTTTGCGAAGTATGCCACTGTGAAAAACCTTATTTTTATACTTTGTACTTTATTTATAATATATATATATATATATATATATATATATATATATATATATATATATATATATAATAAAAATAAATTTTCCTTCAGTTGGTAAAATGCTGCCGCCGCTTTTGTGTTTGCACTGCAATGACATTGTGTTTGATACATCCGGCGTGGCGATCTAGACAGGCCCTTAGAACTATATTTCCATTTGCTATTCCCATATATTGTCTGACATATAAAAATACTTCAAAATCTAGTCATGATTGTGATTGTTACATTCAGTTTAAATATTTGTTGGCGCATTACTAAATAATTACAAAACGCGGCGGTGTGTCTCCACTGTACATTGTGTACGCGACTTAAGGTATAATTACAAAACGCGACGGTGCGTCTCCACTGTACATTGGGTACGCGACTTAAGGTAACAAGAAAAATCCCCGCTTTCGTAACGTGGCGTTAGGACTTATGTCCTTGACGAACATACCACCTTCGATAAAAACTAAAAATAAATTATATTATTCAAAAATATAATTAATCGATTTGTTTGTGTGTGTTAATATTTTTATGATGTGTATAGTGATTAAGAAATTTCAAAAATATTACCTTCGAGCCTTATTGAAGTCGTTTGAAACTATGAAAGTTATTAAACGAAGGCAGCTATGTCAATTGCCATTCACTTTCAAAATAAAAGTCGCATATACAATACAATCTGTATGTGTACAAACTGCACTGCAAGCACTTGAATAATGTATGTTAACAAGCGATCATATTGCATTGTACATGTTTTTGCTCTGTGCTCTTTATAGTTACAGGACAATGCAATTTGATACTCTAATACTGTGCTAGCGAACAATTCTATCAATTGTTAAATCGATTCCCAGTTTCATTATTACATAATAATGAGTATGTAAACTAAAATGTATTAATTCAAACAATAATTGTTAAATTCAGTATCGAATGAAAACTTTAGTTAAATGTATTGACTGTGCAAAACTATCTGTGCTGACGTATAGAAGCTTATCTTTGACTTGTCGCCTTGTAAACGTGTGTATGTGTCTGATAAATTGTGTGTAATGTGTTATAGAATTGTTTGCTAACACATCATAATAATTACCAAAATATTTTCTAATGATAAATATGTGAGTCCGTTTTGACACCTAATAGATACCATTAGGGGTATGTTGTTGAGAATACACGGGTTACACATAGGAGCTAGCATAGCCACGAAAAAACGGACAGATAGGCCGAAATCTACAATTTATATAATTTTCAATTTCAATACTATATATTTTACATTTATTTGATGTCAATGTAACATGTTGCAACAAAACGTCGATCCGTCTCAACAAAAGGTATCTTTCAATATGAAGTACTTACGCCGTCAGAATTTTTCTGAGATGATTTGACTTTGTAACAAATTGAAAATATCGTTGATTGATGATTTTGAAATAAATGTTTTGTTTTTATTTAGGCCCTGTAGTATTATTCCTTCGTCGTTGCTCACAGACAACAATATCCATATCTGTATTCTCAATTACATACTCTATAATCTGTGCTCCTTGAATATAATAATCACGGTCTTATTACACATCAGAACACTAAGCCCAATTTCAATGGTGAGAGATTAGTACGATAATGTCTAACTTTTCGTTCGCTTCAACGCCGCTGTGCGTTGCTTTACGTCACTACTGTCGCTTAGTGCCGTCACGTTGTGCAGTGGCGACCTTCATTGTAATTGATTATATTGAGTGACGTTTCATTGTATTGGTAATATTGACTGTCTTTTTCATTGTAATTGGTTATATTTTAAAACATAAATGCGTGACGTGTGATAGAAAAGAGACAGCATGCTATTCTGTCTTCGTTGCACAGCACATGCACTAAGCGATCGTCATGCCTCTGGCGGCTTTTAGCCAACGTAACCGCACCACTGTGGTTTCTTGATCTGTGTACTAAGACCGTTATAATAATATATAAAGAGGTTTCTCATAAGTTTTTTTTACATATTTTGAGATGTGATAATAGGGTAGTGTTTGAATACAGTATCATATACAATAAAACAGTTCATGCTGAAGTTTTTCTACTCCGCTTCGCTTTGACACGATCTGACAGGGAGGGGGTGTCGCTGGCGTATCTAGGAGGGGGCAAGGGTGATTAAGTTGAGGATATTTATTTTTAATGAAATTTGAGTTGAAATATACTAAATTTATACTTCATCTCCTGTACTTGGGAGAATTTATAAAATTATTTTAAATTAATTATATAATCTATACTTTTTTTGGATTAAGTTACGTTATTTTCATAATTAAGAATGTACGTTACGGATAAGAGTCTAGTGGTTAAGCGGTGTTGACCTTCCTAGCTGCGCCGACGATGACCTCCGTGATATTTAATGAAGTTTTCTTTTGCACAAGTTTTAATAATTTTCAGAAGAGTGGTTCGATGTTAAATGAAACTAAATTTATGTATATATTCGGATGTTCTATTTCTTGTTGTCGTATCGCAAATCGAGGACAGTGAAATGGTCTCATTGAAGTCTGTCCACAGATTTATAACTAGTAAGAAAAGTAGATGTCTTCGGCAGGCGCGGAAACAATATTTTTGACTAGGGGGGGGGGGGGGGTACTTATATTTTTTTTTCTGTAACAAATAAATTGATTAACTCATAATGTAAATAGTCATATAGGTATAGTTTTTTTTTTTTTTACTTAATATGTGCGATAGCCGATGCTTACCGCCCGATCCCTACCGCCTGCTGTTCCGCGCCTGATCTTTAATGTGTATTAAGGAAAATTGTTCAATATTGAATCGCGGTCTAATACATAAACCAAAGACGTTGATTCGTTCGGAGACTCGTTTTAATTGTAAACGCCTTCACAGAGGCAGGGCCACACTGTAGGCACGGACCGCGGCCCTGCGGCTTCCTGCACGGCAACTAATTAGTTAACGTCAAACTTTGAGTGACATTCGTGTCCCTGGACTCGACACTTGTTTGTTATTTCGTTTCGTACAGGTGCGGAACCGATCTCGACACCTGAGGCATTTCTTATTTAAATATTTTATGTAGCAATTTATTTCCTGACGAAAAAATTTGTAATCGAATAAATGATGGCTATTTTTTCGTATGTTTCATTTGTGCACCTTTACCCGTTGAACGAAAGAGTTTCTAGTTCTAGCAAGCAAAAGAAAATTAAAAAAAAAATTGACAGTTATTGTTTTTTAATTTGAAGGAGTAATATAAGCGTATTTAGTGATAACGATGTTCGCTAAGATGGTTTATTTGTGGCTGGTAGTGCACGCGTGTAGCAGTAGCGCGGAGGACGTGTTCGAACGCCTTTATTCTGACGCATCGCGTCGAGTGACCGTATGCTGTGAGCGCGGACACATGTGCCCCGCCGCGCGGTGGCGACGTGATTGGCTGGTCGCTCGCGTCTCCTGCCTGTTATCCCACCCCTATTATCCGTCTCTTCGCGCCAAGGAGGGCGTCGATAATTGCACGGACGATAGTGGTACGTTTCACTCGAAAACCTGGTCTGCAACTCGCTGGCTTAAAAGCCGTTAATCACTGAATAGTAATTTTATATACTATACTTGAGTAAACATCTTCACTTAACTCTAAAACGATAACAGATATAGTGTTATAACTTCAATTCCCACCTAAACCTGAATAAAAAAAAAACCGAGCATGCATCAAAGAATTATTTGGGATTGTAACGAAAATTTAAGTTTGTACTCTGTTACTTAAGCTTTCAACCCATCGCAATCCACCAATAATTTGATGACTGCTTGTCTTTATTTGAAGTATTTAGACGAAGTAAATAGACCATGCAATCTTATAACTTTAATCCTCAGCTGTTACGAGAAAGTACGAAATGAGGACTATGCGTTATATAGTGTCGCACCACACACACCCCTCGTATCCTAACGTGGACCTGATGCTGCTCCGAATCAACTGCCCCTGGGACACGGAGCTGATCGACAACCGCACTCTCACCATCAGTGACGCTATATTTGACAGGTACTAACTTATAAGTCTGGTAATGTTATATAAAGGCAATGTTGAGTTGTATTTTTATTATAAATTTACATTGAAAAGAAGCACAAGTGAAATCGCAAAAAATATCTACAAATTTTGACTCAGTTACTAAAAAAAATAAGGAAAAGGAAAACGATTAAATTTTAAACCCCATAATATATTAAAAATGAGCATTGCATTAACATATTGTGTGAAGGTCCATCAGTTTTCTATTGATCTGCATGACCAAAATAATTCCACTAGAATGACTATAAAAACTATTTTATTTAAGCTAGTCTCATATTCCTATTCCTTATAATGATAGAATTGTTAGATTGCTGCCATGCTTTCATCATTAATATTATACTAAAAACCATTGGAACTGGTAATGACGAGAGCATGGCGACGCCGCGTTGGCGCAACGGTTATAGCTATGGATTGTACCCGTTGCGCTGGCGGTTGTGGGTTCGATCCCCGCACATGACAAACATTTGTATTGGCCATACAGGTGTTTGCCGTGGTTTGGGTGTATGTGCGGTCTCCCCACCGTGCCTCGGAGAGCACGTTAAGCTGTCGGTCCCGGTTGTTATCAAGTACACCTGATAGCGATTGTTACTCATAGTAGGGAATATATCCGCCAACCCACATTGGAGCAGCGTGGTGGATTAAGCTGTGATCCTTCTCCTACATGGGGAAAGAGGCCTATGCCCAGTAGTGGGATATTACAGGCTGAAGCGAAAAACCAGTGACCATAAATAGATCAACATTGGTTACCTGCAGATACAGTATAGCTGCAGATTAATTTAGGCATAATGTACCCACTAAAGATAAATTATTTATTATTCTTTATTTGTCGACAGGCTGGATAGCTGGATAAAGGCTATTAATTTTAATAAGGTCTTTACGACAACTAAGCCCAAGAATATCATGCAAAGAACCCATCTCCAGATGTATTCCACTCCAGTGAGGATGTTCCTAGTGACAGTGGTGCTGCCGTCAATCTCTTTCATTGTTTTCTTTCTATTTGTTATATTTTTTACTGGTACGAGCAAGGGGAGTAACATTCCCTATAAAAACTTAAACAGTGGTAAAAAAGAAACTTCATATGTTTAATTAACTAATCCGTTTAGTTTATTCTATTAAATGTTATTCATAATGTAATAATTTTATTTACATGCTCTACATCTTACATGGATAACTATTTGAATCAAACTTATTCAGTTTTCAATATGTAATAAGTTATGTCTAACAGAAACTTACTTATATAACAAATAAATTAACAATTAAAAAAAACTACGATTCTTTTTGCTCCTGATTAAGTTTTCGCTTCCATACTTTAACTTTTCCGCGGAGTTCCCTCAGCCTTTTCATTTCTTCCTTGAAGTCCTGATGTTCATCACGGAACAAACCGTACTCGCGTAGCTTGAGCATCAAAGCGTGTGTCTCCACGTGTCGGGGGTAGTAGTGAATGATCTCCTCATTAGTGTGTAGGGGACGCGCCTCGAATATTTTAACCACTTTCATCGACTTGGGGTTTGTAGGGATCGCGACTTCGCCGAATATCCTGTTTGATAACCTTTTCATCCGTTGTGCGTATTTAGTTGTGTTATTTATAATTTGCGAATATTTTACAAAATTCGTCGCCATGGCTCTTCAGCGTTTGATCTAAAATAGAAAAATTCAATTTCGACTTAAGATAACCTTAAATATAATTAATGTTTTCCAATACTAGGTTGTGTTTACTAAGTTATTACCACCTAAATGAAATGTATATGAATTAAATAGATATATTAAAGAAAAACCTCAACAAGTCATATATTGAATATTAGATATTTAATGGTTTGAAATATTTTATATTTACCTTGTCTAATATGCTGTCAAACTGTGGACACTGGACTGACAATTGACAGGAGTTTGCCGATAAAATTTTTGGTAAGTTTCAACCACGGGTTTCAACTAAAAGCTTAGTGTTGTACATGTGTAGTCATCAAAATTATTTTTATTTAATTATATCATTCATTAAATCCAAATTGATCTATCAAGAATTATTCAACTATATGTTTAATTTCTTATCTATCTGTAATATTATGTTTCATTAACTGATTCAGCCCATATTTTCACAAAGCTAGGCAAAGGCCTCTTTCTTGGTATAGGAGAAGGGTTGGAGCCTAACCCACCGTAATACACCAATGTGTGTTTATAAATAATTTTTCTACAACGTGCAAATAACCTTTGCTATCAAGTGCCTACGACAACAATGGAGACCGATAGCTTTACGTGCTCTCTGATTTACGGTAAAATGACGCACTTGCTCATGGGGCCTATTTGAATAAAGTTGTTTTTGATTTGATTTGATTGGTGGAGACATACACTCGGACATAAAACAAATATTTATCCAAAGTCAGCCCAAGCAAGCCCCAGCAAAGATCAACCCAACGTGGAGATTGAATCTACAACCGTTGGCGAGCGTTCTAGGTGACTACATGCACCTCTACACCAGAACGGTTGTCATTCTTGTCAATGTTGAATATCGGTTTAGGTGAGAAAATTGCTTATACCGTTTTAGATGGATTTGAATTTAAGACGAATTTGTATGAATTACTAGCTGTACTCTGTACGCGTTGATACGATTTTTTTTTTGTCTTTCCAACACGGAAACCTTTGTGGGCTCATGCGCCACACTTTGCTGAATATAAAGTTATGATCAAATGCATAGTTTAAGATTCTATAAAGGACATATAGCCGAACATTAATTTTATAGATATATGTCAACTCACACGTAGTTCAGGCAAATCAAAGTATACTTAAATAATAATTAGTAAATCTTTTAACACCTACAGTGAGTAGATAACATAATTTATTTTCTTTCCTTTTTATACTTATTGACAATATTATATTTCAAATATGAATTCGCGTGGAAATTCGGAATACATATTCAAAATCAAATAACTTGATGATGAATCCCTAGTCCAACAACTTGCTACTTGTTTTGATTTCAATTTTCAAATTAGCAATTTAAAATTTTATTTTCTTAATACCAGTTTACGTATTCCTGTTATATACATATATACCTGTATAAACTAGGTAGATTAGAACTTACAAATTAAGAACTGCAACAATTCCATAGTTAAATTTCTATCTACAGACAAAACCATAGTTTCATAAATCAATAACTTGCCGTTCTCCTATCGACAAGATTGTAGGACTTGTGTTTTATTCATCAAAAAATTCACTTAAATACATAAAGAATATAAAAAATAAACAGAAGAATAGTGTATAATTGTAATTAGTCCAGTAAAACCGGTCCGAATGGCGGCTTTAATGGATGGAGTTGAAGTTGTCATCATCAAACCAGTAAGTCTGAATAAGGTGTTTTATTACTACAAGTATATTTTTAAATCATCTCGTTTTAATATTTTAATTGTATACGAAAGTATGCTGTCGGTTCCGGTTGTTATTTTAACGCAATTCTTCGTGCTCCACGTCCATGCTATTACCTTATTGCGATTGTTACTCGTAATAGGTAATACATCCGCTAACCCGCAGTGGAACTGCGTGGTGGATTACGCTCCAATCCTTCTCCTACATGGAGAAAGAGGCCTATAGCCAGCGGTGGGATGTTACAGTCTGAATACTAAAGTTAATAGATAGATTAATTATGATGTATTATTTAAATCAGATGACTATCATACCTCTGCCTCGATTCTTGTGGCCAGCGGGCGGCGGCGGCGGCGGCGCTGGTGCGGGGTGGGCAACGCAGACCCGTTCTCGAAACAAGCGGGTAGATCGAGTGGCACTATAGCAGCGTAGTGTTGTGTTCGTGTATGTGTCGTCGAGATATTTGTTTTTATTTGCAAACAAAATGTCTGAACAACGCCGACAATATGTTTTTCATTCAAATTTGTTCCTAACGCTCGATCTATTTTGGGCAAAAGAAGAAGTGAATCCCTACTATAGGGCACAGAACAGAACAGATACAATGTCCCGACAAACTCTACGACTACACCAGAATGAGTTTCTAACTTTTGAATTTATTCTTGAAGCTATCAAGGGTGATTTAGAGCCTGGAATAAATCATATAAGAAATATAATAGTAATAATATAACTGGATGTGAAAAACTGGCAGGGACCTCCTAGGGACGACATAACCTTGTCCAGTACATTTACTGGTGCTTGGCTCGACAGCATAAAATGGAAGTTTTTCACTTATGGTGGAAAGAAACACTGACTCAACCGCAAGTAAAAGAAAATAATTCAGTCAAAATTATGTGGGAAATTCCTGTTCAAACTGATGTCACCATAACGCACAATAGACTGGATTTAATTTATACAAACAAAGATAGCAACAAAACTTACCTAATGAAGTAACCGTACCGTCAGATTATAACATCGGAGCTAAAGAAATTGAAAAATTATGCAAATACCACCTACTCAAAACTGAAATCAGCCATTTGTGGAACACACAAACGGCTGTCATTCCAATAGAAATAGGAGCAACAGGCGCAGTAACAGCTAAAAGCATAAAAAAGTACTTAGAACAGCTAGATTCCAACACTGACATTAGCATTCTTCAAAAACAAGCAGCCATACATACAACAATCATACTCAGTAAAGTGCTTGGAGATACTGTTTTCGTACACAATACACAAGACCCACTTTCACAAAACACATAACTATCACTAGATAGAAACACGCAGCAATCATCAGACACGCAGCAGTTAAGCAGACACACCACACTCTCTCAACACAACTCATGCACCTAGCACAAACAATTTACAAAGACGAGGAAGGAGAAGGGGAGGCGCGCAACGTGCGCGTTTAGAATACATAGTCCGAAGACAGGTAGCAGTGACTTCGGGGACATAAAGCCAGCCCTGCGGTCACTAATCGGCCTGCCCATCTTGATGACTATGGGCCAAACCCTTATGAGTTCGCGGCAGAACTTTCAGCCTTCAGTTCCCGGTAGCCCTACTATTCCCAGCTACGGCAGCGGTCGCGGTAACGATGGGGTGGAGGGTACTAATATCCACCGGGTTAGGGGGCGTCCATAAATTAAATGAGGTGTTTTTTTTTTAATTTTCTATCACTCCCTCCCCCCCTAGTGAGATGTCATTTGATTTTATTCAACCCCTTCTCCCATTCCCCAATCTCAGGTGAGATCTTTCAAAATGTGGGTTTCTTACGTAAACGCGTTGAATTGTTATTGTAAAAAGAAAAAAAAATGCTTCGTGCTTTTATTTACGACTAGTTAAGACTAGTAATCAATATTTCTGAGAGTTTAATTATAAGTGTGATAAAAATTTAACAATAGAATACTTAAATCGTAACTACTGTGATTAAAAAAAATATATCTACTCTAATTCAGTCCATGGAGAATAATGCGCGGTCTCAAGAGAGATTAAATGGACCAAAATAGTATATTTTATTTTGTTTCAATCATAAAAAAAATTGCGTGATATTTGCCGAGGCCCCGTCTCTCAGCAACGTAAGATTAGATGAGATTTGACTCGACCCCCCCCCCCCGCCCCCTAAACCTCTCACGTATTTTATGAACGCCCCCTTACGGGAGGCTGCCACCCAATACTACAATGTTTAATGGACGCACTCTACACGATGATACTGGACTCCAGGCAATTGTTCTACTTCCGTTAAGGGGCTGAGCTTTCCCAAGGTGGCGTCGGTTTTCTGGTTCACAAGACTCTCACTAACACTGTTGTGAAAGTCAGCAGTGTGTCGACCCGGGTATAATTCCTTGTGCTTAAACTCACTGACACTTCCTGAAAGTGATACAGGTATATGCGCCGACCTCAGTACACTCCTACGATGAGGTCGAAGCCTATATATCAAAAGACTTACATGGCACTACTTCAGCCTTCTACAACGTTTTTATGGGAGATTTCATAATAAAGTGGGAGTACAAGAACGCGACGAATCGAGAATCAGGCTCTTTTTTGTTGAATTCCTTTTTCGAGAAAAAGCAATAACTTATGATTGACGACATGATGAACTTGATTTAACTCTGGCAACGACCACCGGCTGTTACTGGGCACTTTGAATATAACCCTCCACAAAAAGCGGGCTTATTTGATGAAATCTATTCTTCGACCTACGCTGCCCCAAATACTATGTGGCTCCGAGCAGTTTTAATTGGAACTCCAAAATCGATTCGATTCGCAGGTTACCACTAGCGATGTGAACGAGATAACCGACAATGTGGTGAACTCAACTCAACTTGTGTGATCTCAATCATATGTAGCTTGAAATTTTGCTGTCTAGAAAATATCTTAACGGTTAACAGGCACATAAGCCTCGGAACACTAAGAGAATGACTGAGAAAAAACAACCAAATAAAATTCTAATTTATTATCTATACAAATAAATAAAATTGGGGTGTCTCTTTGTAATATTATACATTGTATATACACGGTACCTCTACCAAAATAACATTTTTTACAATTTTTGTCTGTCTGACTGTTTGTTCCCGCTAATCTTTGAAACGGCTGGACCGATTTTGACGGGACTTTCACTAGCAGACCGATAATGTAATAAGGAGTAATTTAGGCTACATTTCTTTTATAAACCTATTTATTTTATGCCTCTGCGAACTGAAATGAACTTTTTCGTTAAATTCCACGCGGACGAAGTCGCGGGCACAGCTAGTATCATTATGAATATTGTCTTACTAGTATTATTTTGTATTCCAGGAAAAAATGTCCCAAAGCTGGTCTAACACGTTGAAGTTCTTCGTCATGACATTGGTGGCGATCGCTGTGTACCTGTACCTGTGCATATATGTCAAAGCACTGTGGACGAAAACGAAACAACTTGACCGTGTCGGAAAGTTGGTAAGAATTTGAATTTGAGACTAATAAAAGTATAGTATTGAATTTCATTTATAAATTTCATAAATATTTCATTAATACGTAATATTTGATTATATAATCCTACTAAGAAAATATGTTACGTTAAACAATATTTTTGATCCTTTATAAATTTAAAATTTATTGCAATTATTTCAACTTTCTTCTGTAATATGTTTCCCACTTTTCTATAATTTCAGTAAAATTGTAATTGGTAAATTAATTGAAAATTTTGTTACAGACTATTAAGTCGGATAAAATGATGAAGAACATTTTCGTTGTCGATCACAACATTTCAGTTTCCTTGGAGGAGTTGAATAATATACATTAGTAAAAAAAAAAAATGTGTTTTTCATTATTTCATTTTCTGTGATAATGCTTTAAAAAAGTAAGTTTAATTTAATTTATATATTTTTCGTGTTATTTCAGTTTTTCAGTATCTGTAAGATGTAACTGTTAGATACTAAGATGTTTTTGTTTTTTTAGTCTAGACTGTAACAACTGAATTTTTGTACCCTTAATTAGATCCATCTGTCTCCAGACTGTTTCGTACAAATTAATATTGTTTAAAAGACATATGTTTGTTATCAATGTGAATAATATATATAAAATGGTAAAAAAAACACGTATTTCTATTTATTATCCCTGTATTTATTAAAATTTGATCGTTTTAAGGCGAGATAAAGTTTAAACATTTATGACATAAAACAAAACAATTATAAGTTGTTTAATTTTTAACATTATTTTATTTTATTTTTTAATTTACAACTTTTCTTATCCATATTAAAGACAAAACTTTATAACTAATACTTTAAACTACTTGTAATCTCAAATACTTGAAAACATTTGATACCATAAATAATATTATTTCAAAAGATTTTATATATTTTGAGATGATGTAACAGAGCAGAGTATAAACAAAAATTAACAAGTATATAATATACCTTAGATTTGATGTAACACAAATTATATCTATATATTGGAATATTTTCCAAAAACAACTATTAAACTCTGATAAAAATTTAGATATAATTATTTTAAAGACATTGATGTATTTTAATACAAAAAATAATATTAGCATTGATTTTTCAATGTCAACTATTAAAAATTAACAGTACGAGATCGAATGCTCCAATTTTTTTTCAAATTAATTCCTTTTTATCTGGGATGGTAGTGAGACAGGCCGTTGTCCAGAGACATGCAGACGGCGCTGCTGTCCCCGCGCTCCATCACAGCGTCGGGCGAGCAGAGCCAGGGGTCGCGCGTGGAGCGCTGCCACTCGTGAAGCCTTTCACGTAACGTTGACTCCACTTGCTCTAACGACGGCTTACCTGATCGTTGAGACATTTGTATTTTAATAAATGTAATTTTAGCTTACTTGATTAGTTATTTTATTATTATTTTTGAAGTAAAACTTCTTTACACAAGCTTGACTTGGGGAGTAAGCTGGTGAATGCGTGATGGAAGCTTTACGAAAAGTGTTATCGGGCGAGGCGAACGGAAGTTGAGAAGGAGATGTAAGTTAAAGAAGACAGAAAGAGAGAATTACGTTTTGTAAGTTTCACTTCAGTCGGGTGGTAAAGCACACTCGTTTGTATATGTTAATAAGTATTATTAAACGCACAAGTGTTTATATGTATAGTAAACTAGCTGACCCGGCGAACTTCGTATCGCCTAACAGTCGATTCTTTAATTTTATAATTTTTTTTTTTTTTTTTTAGAATTTTTCTCTCCGTAAGAACCATCCTCGTACTTCAAGGAATATTTTAAAAAAAGAATTAGCGAAATCGGTCCAACCGTTCTCGAGTTTTGCGCTTAGCAACACATTCATAGATTAGCAACACATAATACTACAAAACTTATTTAGATTTTATTTTTTTAAATGTAACGAATTATCAATTTTTCTAACCGCACTATATATGTGTTACTGATTAATAGAAGTATTACCGTGCAGGTTATTGACTTCTTCTGGATCCATTTTTAGATCATACAACTCCCACTGAGGTCGGTAATAATACTGCTTGAGCGTTTTGTACCACGGCAGCGGTTGCTTGCTACGAGTGCGGTTCAGAATATCCTAGAAATAAGAAAATCATTTACGGTTTTTATCCAATATGTCGGCGGAATAACAATAGTTCGTCAATTGAAATTCAGTTTAATAATTACTTCAAAAGCTGTTGATTGATCATTACAATGTACAAATTATTAATTTTGTTTAAAACATGTAATTTTAATTCACGTTTGATAAATTGAAATAGTCAACATGCAATGTGTGCACGGCCTATCAGAGATAACGTTATGCAGTCAGTTCAACGTCGTTGGCGCAACGGTCACAGCCATGGATTGTACCTGTTGCGCTGGCGGGTTCGATCTCCGCACGTGACAAATATTTGCATTGGCCATACAAGTGTTTGTCGTGGTCTGGGTGTTTGTGCAGTCCTTGTGGGTCTCCCAACCGTGCCTCGAAGAGCACGTTAAGCCGTCGGTCCCGGTTGTTATCGTGTACACCTGATAGCGATCGTTACTCATAGTAAGGAGAATATATCCGCCAACCCGCATTGGAGCAGCGTGGTGGATTAAGCTCTGATCCTTCTCCTACATGGGGAAAGAGGCCTATGCCCAGTAGTGGGATACTACAGGCTGAAGCGTAGTCAGTTCAATAAAAAAAGCTTTGATAACCATTTTGGAGTTTTATTTTTGACATGAGTGGTAACCAAGAAAACCTGATTGATGTAAGCTATGCGGGCGTCAGGCTTTTTACAAACACTGAAGATTTTCTTCCAGCATTAAATATTATTACAGAAAAAAAATTATGTTATAAGTTTGTAATGAATTTGTTCTGTAAAAATTTGAAATCTCAAATCTAAGTGATTAAATTTGTTTTAACTAGAAAATTAAAATTAACACAATTTCATACCTGGAAAGTGGGCGAAACATACAAATCCTGATCAATTGGGAACGGCATGCCGTAGTTGAGATTGTGGATAAGTTTGTATCGTCGGGTACGCACGGCGCGCATCGGATAGTACATCGTGATCTCGTGATGAGTTTGCGACGCGAAAACTGCTTCCTGATCTGAGTGTGGTGGCTCTATAAAATAAAACAAAGTAAAAATTATTGTTTAATCACATTTTCTATACTAAAACTAGTTGGCTCAACAGAAGTTATCCTGATTTCCAAACTGTCTAACAAGTAAAGTTTAAATAATTGTATGTTTTCCGAAATTTTTCAATTTTCTGCGCATCTTTAATGATTTTTTTAATGAATCTTCTACAAAATATAAGTAGGCTTAAAGAAAAAAAAATCGTGACATCAGTTCAGCCGTTATAAAGTTTTGCGCTTGGCATTTAACAAATTATTTTTATTATAATAAAATAGATATTCGTACTAATTTTAAAGTACCTTTTTCCAAAATGGGCAGTAGACTTTTAGGCCGGTCATCGCCCCATATATCATTGCTAATTTCCCGTTCCTTTTTGATCCCAAACCAATCCAGCACAGTAGGCGTTATGTCCAGTAAACTAACCATAGCTCCGGAGACTTCGTTTTTCCTAGAGGTAGGTTCCGGTGATGATATCAACAGCGGTTCTCTAAGTCCAGCATCGTAAAAATTTGTACGACCAGATGGGAACGGTATACCATTGTCCGATGTATACACGACCAACGTGTCGTCTTTGTGTCCAGCTGCTTCCAGTTCTTGAAGCATGAGAGCAACACCTGCAATATAAAAAATGCGTTTATTTGATTAGAGAAATATTTTTTTTCAAACAGGAAAAGTTATAATTGATATTTTAGTAGTATAATATACATTATTATAAATTAGCAATTGCAGTATTTATTTGATTTACCTTGATCTAATCTCGACATTGTCGTATATTGGGCTGCTATGTCTCTCCGCGCAGCTTCAGTGTCCTAAAAAAAATTGTAGCCAAAATGTTATGGGTTTGTGTTACGTTCTATACAAATATAAATAGAAACATTCTGTTTGCTATTGCATGCACATCAGAAAACATCTCGCACAAGATCACAGCTAAATACTGCTCAAAAGAAGTGCTGTGTCCCTGTGAGTAAGGTGGCAGAGCTCCTGGGGAGATCCAGGGACAGAGTCGGCAACGCACTTGCGATGCTTCTGATGTTGCAAGCTACTGTAACCACTTACCATCAGGCAGCCCATACACTTGTTTGTCACCTTTTTATTATATCATATAATATAAATTCAAGCTAACTAATTCAAATATTTTACTACAATCGCACATACTTGCACATGGTAAGGTAGTTGCACCTCGTCCCACTGATAGTACCAGGGCTTCCAGTCTGGTATGAGACCAGCTCCAGGCTCCCCTGAGCCGAAACGTTCGCAGAAAGGTCCCCACTGGGGCTCACTATGCCCGCAACGATGAGGGTCATGAAACCCGACGTATAGGAAAAATGGCCTGAGAATTATATATTTTTTTTTTTATTGAAAAATAGTATTCATGTTCATCTAACTTACTAGTAAAGATTTCCTTTTTTTTATAGAATTTAATATTGATTAATTGATGCAGTCCGTAACATCCCATAGCTGGGCAGAGGGCGCTTTCCCCATGAAAGAGAAGATGAATGGATGGATTTTAATACTCCATGCTGCTCTACTACAGGTTGGCACATATATTTCCTATCGTACACCTTTAATAACAGCCGGGCTGACAGCTTATGGGTTAATCCACAAACTTATAAGCAGAGACATCTAAATCAGAAAAAAATGTTTGCACAAATAGAAATATCCATCCCAAGCCAACCCGGAATAGCCAATGTTTAGTTTAGGCTACTACATAAATCTACATCAGGGTGGTTGTTATACCGGACCAGGCGGACGACTGCTCACACGTGGTGGTTTTTTAGTCAGTAGGAGTCTGACATAACCCTCTGGCGCCCCCGCGCCGGAGGGTATCCAAGATGGATTTACCCCACGTTAAAAAAAGTGCTTATTATACAACATATTGTACATTTCAATGTCTGAGAAAGAATATGGACAGTACTTGTTTTGTTTGTTGGCTTCGTTGAGGAATTTCCTCGCAAGTAGTTTCATATGAGTAATGTTGCGACCCACTTGGTTGATGTGGTTGTTCTCTTCAGTCTGTTCAAAGTCAAATTTGTAGACATTTTGTGGTCCAACATGCTTCTTACCAATTATACCTGAAATTTTAAAATAAAGCATTTCATTTTACTATAATGCAAAAATAAGCTTCTAAGGATTATTTTGAAATTGTTATTGATTTTACCGGTATAAATCCCATGTTCCCGCAACAAGTTCGGCAAACTTGTCACATTATCGAAGGAATTAAAATGATGAACTCCATGGTGTAGTCCGTACATGCCATTCTGGTGACTTGGAGCGCCAGTGAGAAGGGCCGCTCGACTATTAATAATGAAATTATGAATAAAAAATTAATTTAAGTGCAATCACTTAATTATTATCATGGTTGACTATATTTAATAATATATTTTTATTTTATATTGTTATATCGAAAACAAGTAATTATGTTCTTATTTTATAGACTTTTGGAATATTGTTTGTTTCTAAAATAAATTCAGCGATCAATAAAAATACATGTCTGACCTGGGCGAGCAACTGCTGACCGAAGAGAAAGCATTATTAAATATGAGGCTACGTCGTGCCAGCGCATCTATGTTGGGTGTTTGGCATATTTTATTACGATACACTCCCAGTTCGAAACCTCCATCATCCGCTGTTTAAAACAATACAAAAACATGACCTTTTTTCTATATTTTTTTTTAATTTTCAAGCAAATTTTTTTGCCTCATAAAGTTTGGATCACTATAAAAAATCAAAATAAAACAAAATAAAATAGTTGTTCATCTAACTGTACTTTCTAGTTAACCACGTCAATGTGCACTTGCTCGCAACTAGAACGTCACGCATCGAATATTATGAATGACTTACTCACCGAGTAGTATGAGAACATTTCGCGCTTTATTAGATAACACCGTTTCTGTTGAAATAATGCTCAATATTAGCGCGATAACGCCGATAACAGCACCCGGCGATCGTGCCATGTCAATATTTATGACATAGTCATAAATGTCATAAACAGTGAAACTGAATGAAACGGAATGAATAGGTACGAATTCGAGATACGCAGACGCACTATAAATTATCGTTAAAAATATGAACAATATTTATATTTTTACTTTTTCTGCCTGCTTGAATTTTACTGTAGCGGTAAAAATAAATAAAGTATTTACCAAATGTAGGTTGTGTCCTTTGATCCTTAGGCCTGATTTGAACCGGTAGTTTGAAACAAGAAAATGGGATGTTGGAATCGCTTCAGCCTGTAATATCCCACTGTAGGGCACAGGCCTCTTTCCCCATGTAGGAGAAGGATCAGAGCTTAATCCACTACGCTGCTCCAATGCGGGTCGGCGGATATATTCCCTACTATGAGTAACGATCGTTATCGGGTGTACATGATAACAACCGGGACCGACAGTTTAACGTGCTTTCCGAGGCACGGTGGGGGGACCCACAAGGACTGCACAAACACCCAGATCATGGCAAACACCTGTATGGCCAATACAAATGTATGTCATGTGCGGGAATCGAACCCGCAACCGGCATCGGATATTGGAATAGTTGGGAAAAATTGATAGTGTTGACCAATGTATATACAGAGTCGTCTCAAATTCATAAAATAAATTGATAATATTACTACTTTTTTGCGAGTATATGGTTTCTTATTAAGCAATTAATAAAACTTTTGTAAATATGTTTTAAGTTTTAAGAGCGACACTACTTTTGCAATCCCTATTATAAGTGTGGTCCGTTCAACGGTCAATCTGACACCCACATTTGACACCTGACGTGTCAAAGTGTTATCTCTTATCAATTCACAGTTTTTAAATTTTATATTCTTTGATATTTGATTTACAATTTTACATTGTGCGGGATACCTGGGATAGACTTTACCGGCCCCAAAGAGTAGAATATATATAATAGCAGGTGCTTTTAATAATGTCCAATCACGATAGAACAGATGATTTACCAGAGAAGACAACTGAAACTAATCGGAAAAATGTTTTATATTTATTCGACGTGGACGGCACCTTGACGAAACCACGTCAAGTTATTTCGGAAGATTTGAAAAGTTTTTTACTTGAAAAAGTAAAGCCGAAAGTTTCAGTGGGACTCGTCAGTGGCTCGGATTATGTTAAAATCGTAGAGCAAATGAACGGCGTTGAGGTTGCGAATCAATTCGACTACGTGTTCTGTGAAAATGGGGTGGTGCAATATAGGCAAGGAAAATTAATAAGTACGCAGAGTATTTTGAATTATATCGGTGAGAAAACTCTTCAAAAAGTGATCAATTTTGCTTTAGGTTATATGTCCAAATTGCAGCTTCCAGCTAAGAGAGGCAATTTCGTTGAGTTTCGTTCGAGTATGATAAACATCTGCCCCGTGGGACGGTCGTGCAGTCAGGCCGAGAGAGATGAGTTCTCTAGATATGACCAAGAGCATAAAATAAGAGCAAAGTTTGTGGAGGCTCTTCAAAGAGAATTTGACTCAAAGTTAGTATTTGCCCTTGGAGGACAAATCAGTGTTGATGTTTTCCCCAGGGGTTGGGACAAAACATACTGTCTTGGACATTTAGAGACTGAGAATTTTAAGGAAATCCATTTTTTCGGGGACAAAGTCATGCCCGGTGGCAATGACCATGAAATCTTCAATGATTCGAGGACAGTCGGTCACTCTGTCACTTCTCCAGATGACACCAAACAACAGTTGAAACAGTGCCTTAATATTGAATAAATTTTGTAAATAAGCTACAAATTTAATAAAATGTCTATCAAAGTACCAAGAGAACATAGATTTTGTACATTCCAATTAATTCTATGTAATTATTCTATACTTAATTTTTGTATCTATAATTTATTGCTCAAGCTAATCATTATTAATATAAAATGGTAAAATTAAAAAATAATTTTGTATAATAACTATATTTTTATTTTAATAATATTATATAAAAGCAAAAACCATGTAAAAATATTGATATAATGATGTATAAAAATAACAATTATAAACTTAATATATTATTTGGTCCTGATGAGAATATATTTAAAAAATTATTATGCTGTCAATGTCCTTGATATTGTGGTTTCCTCTTTTGAATGAATGATAGCATTCCTTCCTGTCTGTCTTTAGTGGGGATGTTCTTCTCATAGTACTTTTGTTCTACTTCATACCCATCCGTGATGCTGAGCTGAACACCCTCGTTGATAGCCTGCTTAGCACATCTCAAAGCTAGAGGTGCATTTAAAATAATTTCACGAGCTATTTCCAGTGACTTTTCATAGGCTGCATTGTTGTTGCCATTTTGTGGAACAACATGGTTAACTAATCCTGACAATAAAAATAAAATGGTAAATAATATATGTGATACTTAACCACACACAAAAAGAATATCATATATATAAGAAGCTCTTACCAAGTTCTTTAGCTTCATTCCCACTAATTATTCGAGATGTGAAAATTAATTCCTTAGCTATATTGAGATGTATGACTCTCGGTAGCCTTTGGGTACCTCCAGCACCAGGGATGAGACCTCGTCCAGTCTCAACTAAACCAAGCTTTGCCGAGTCTGCAGCTACCCTGATATCACACGCCAATGCCAATTCTAAACCTCCTCCTACAGCAACCCCCTCAATAGCAGCTATTGTAGGCATCGGAAGATCTTCAATTTCTATAAATGTGTTTCTTAGACCTCTCACGAAAGTTGCAACCTCATCATCATTCATCTTGAACCGTTCCTTGAGATTTGCTCCTATATAGACACAATATAAAAAAGTTGATGTTAGTAAAATTGTGGTTTTTTTTATTTTAGTTTACTGAGTTAGTAATCGTACCAGCACAAAATATTCCACGAACTAAGCTGTGCAGTATTACAACTGAGATTTTTGTGTCCTCTCGGATGATTTGATTGACTTCTCTCATAGCTTGGATAAGATCAAAGCCGAGAGCGTTTCTCTCTTTTGGACTATTTAAGCCATACACTGCTATTCCTTTATCCTCGCCTCCTAATTTTTGAAATACAATGGGACCAATATTTTCGACATCTTGTGCTTTTGTTGATAAACATTTTACTGTATTAAGCTTTCGAATATGTTTAAGTGAATTAAAACGTTGGATCCACATTGTAATATTACTCGATGTGCTGATAATAAGGTCAAATCGTAAGTCGCTTAGTACTAAATTACAAATTCACAAGAATAATAAGTTAAACAAAAGTGTTTATCTTATCTAATAGATAACGGAATTATGCGGATAGTAAAGTGAAAAACTATTGTTATGTAAATTCTAGAAAAACAGTATCTACACACAGTAACAGTAGTGATAAAACTTCTATTAAAAAATATTACTTGAAATAAATTCAAATGATTTATGCGAAGGCCAAAGTAAATTGTCAATTATTTGTTTGTAAGATATGACATTTGAAGCGATTTTCATCTCAATTCCTTAGGATTAAAGTTTATAATACAACAAACAAATTGAAAGAGGTTCAAGTTATGTTCCAAAATGTCGTACCCCTATTTATTGATTAACAAACATATTCTCAGTTAAACTATAGAAATATACTAAAAAATTTCAAGGTTTTTAAGCAATATTATTTTATTTAAAATAAAATTATATATAATTAGTAAATGAGTAGGTCAACATCCTCATATCTGTCAAGTGTCAGTTCATCAGTTGACACATACAGGTTGGAGCTATTGCAAAAGTAAATAAATTATGATTTTGTATCAATTTGAACTCATTTTAGAAATTGCTTGATTATTTTTACCAGAGTTTTTAAAAACCAAGTACTCCTGATACGAGAGATTCAATCTTTAAAAAGTTAAAAATGTCTCTAGCACCGTACACATGTGCTTTAGATCCTGAAACAGGGACGACCATCAAAATATATCTCATAAAGGACGTAAAGAACGTGGAAACGATAAGGAATAACATTATAAACGGCGTCTGGAAATGTGCGGTGATAAAACCTAGCTTAATATTGGACCTGTTTCAAATTGTAGTCGCCGCGAACCGCGCAGTTTTATCAGAAAAAACAAAAAGTTTGGTCACTAAGACTGTATATTCGGAAATTCTATATAACTTGTCATTAAGTAAAAATATATCACAAAGTCTAACTAAATTTGGTATTGAAAAAGATAACAGTATCCTAGTCTGTTTTCTAGTTAATGATATAGGCGAAACTGAAGAAATTATAAAAGAAATAGAAGGTGAATTATGTCCATTGAGTGATTTAAGTAATTTTACAAATGTAAAAGACATTAAAAGTGTATATAAATTGAACAATTTAAAGTCTGATGATAATTTACTTGATGTTATTGTAAGCAAAATAGTCACTAAGAGTTTTGTTAGTCATTAAATGTTTAAAATGAAATATCTTATTATTTAAACAGTCAGTTCAGCCTATCACAGTCCAGTGAGGTAGGGCACAGCAGGAGATTTCCTGCTTAAAATGTGGAGCAGCCTACCTGGGGTAGAACCTCAACCTTACAGAAGAACAAATAATACTGCTTTCAAGCACCATTGGATTAGATTAAGGGTAGGGTCACCAACGGGCTAGCAATGCTTCTGCTGTTGCAGACGTCTAAGCTTATCACTTACCATCAGGTGAGCCGTACGCTTGTTTGCCAATCTAGTTACATTAAAAAAAACTCCTGGTTATAGGCCTCACCAAGTTCACGCCAGACGTCCCGATTTTTTGCAATCCTTATCCATGCTCCATCAGCAATCTTATGTTATTTAAATAATGCAGAATTGCAAAAGCTATTTGTTGTAACCACCGTACTAAGTTATATGATCAATCTAATAAAGTGTTGGGTAATTACTACAATCCCGGCGAGAAATTTATGGGGTTTGGGGGAAAGGCGGGGGGGGGGGTTGGTAGGGAGTATGGGTTTTTCGTCCCCCCGGACAACTATTTTCGTGTAAACCCCGCTGTTACAGAGATATCGTAGTTGAAGTTTTGAGGTTAAAATTAACATACCACCTTTAAGGTTAGAGTAACGCTTGGCTCCAGCGCTGCGGGAGTGCAGCCCTTCCGCTCTTGCGTGCGAAAGCACGCTCTTTCATGCTCCGTTCCGCAGCGGAGGCTGGTCCAGCTCAGGCTGGACTAGCCTCAGCCGCTCCTCTACTCCCTCCGCGCCCCTGGCTTAAAAAAAACACTAGGGGTAGGGCAGACCAAGACCACGTTGACAGTGGGGTGCTCCGATTCGGTTTTGGGTATTTTTCGAATTTCTAAACCTATATTCTAGCACGCAATGTTACTAATTTTATTACAATATTATGTATGACGCGTTATTTTGTTTAAAAGTGTCTATTTGTAAGTCGTTAAAGGTCAGTTCGTATCCGTATTTTGATCTTGCAGTCAAGATCGTTTTTACGTAAATTTGTTCGAAAATAACGCGTGATAGTCGCAGTACGGAGCATGAGTACGCTTACCGCAGCACCGGAATTAAGGTAGTCAGAAATAACAAAAATTTAACCTCCGAAAAAAAAAAAATCTTCCTATATTGTACATAATAGCCAAATGTTGGTGTATTGATTTAAACTCACAGATGATTCTTATTGTCTATCTGAAGACAAATGGGAAAAAAATGACATTTATCTTACCCTTCTTATTGAAAGTTTACGATTTCTCTGATAACAAAATGTTAATTGCTGGTGACTTAAATTTTAAAGTTGTATTTAATTCTGATAGCAGCTTATAAAACTGATGTGCATATTTTTTTTTATAGCTGTCCTCTGGTATATTTCCTGCTGTACTGAAAATAGCTTTAATGGAACATTTATTTAGTAGCGGTAACATCGAAATAGTTACCAATTATAAACATATTCTCATGATATGAGTATTTACAGAGATTTTTTAAAACTAGCCACATTAGCACACATCTTAATGTAGATCTATATTCTCGCCAAAGCATGGATGCTTTATATAAAAATTTAAGCAAGGCATTTGACAAGCTTCGTTGTACTATTTCTCTTGATAAAACTCCGATGGATCAGATTTTTGTTTAATTTGTTTACGCCTTACCTAGATAAAAAGAAGTCAAAAATTGTAAATGATTAATAACTAATTTACTTATTGATGTCAAGTTTATAAGGAGTTCCTTAAGGGTTTTCCTGGGTCCTATTTTATTAAAAACATTTGTTATTTAACTTTTGATATTCCAATTCTTATTTTTAACATCCATAAAATATATATATATTTTTTTATTATTATTTATTTTTTTGTGAAACATAATCTTGAACGCCAGCCATGTATAATACAAGTATTTCGTCATCAATTAAGGTAACATTTAAGACTTCACTGTACATTTCACTGTCCGTTTGTGATTAATAAAAATAAATAAATAAAAGGATCAAGTAAGATGTTACAGGAACGTAATGAAACGATCGTATATGCACTTTGTTTTATTTTAACAACAACAATATTATTATGTAAAATGTACACTTTAAATTACATAATATAATAAAAGCGATGATACAAACAAATTCATAATCGAAACAATTTTAGCTGTCATCCCATCTCAAACAACGTCCAAATCTGATCCGTTTGAATCGTTCGTTTCCTGATGTGATGGCCAAGCGACGCTGTGTACCCGCGAGTTTGTCAATTACACACATCAATTTTATTGATTTTGTTCTCTCGAATATTGTGTAAGTAAATAAATCATTAAATGCTTAATATCTTTAACCTACCATTACTGTTACAGCAGCTTAATTTCACTCATTCGGCGTAATCCTAAATAAAAACTTCGAACGACAACATAATTCGTATAATCTAATAAAACAAAAGAACACATTATATTAAATACAATATTCAGCTGTTACGTAGTTTAAAAAAACAACTTAAATTAAATAAAAAAAAAAAAATGGCATCTAGTAACTATTGACTTTTAGGAACTTTCTGATCACTAATCACGAACTTCACATTTGAAACGTAAATAAAATTCATTTAAATCGAGTGACTGGGTTTGAGTTACGTAAAAACGACGGAGGGGGAGAGAACACAGGCAGCCATTAAACTATAATATAAAACAGTATCGTAAATATATCGTGTAGCACCTCTTGAACACTTCTTCGTTGAGACGTGCTACGTAAAATGCTAATATTTCGCTAAGTACCGCTTAAAATGCTTAAATAATTCCCTAGTATCCCGCGAAACACGTCGAAAACGTCACTTAAAATAATCTTTAGAGATCCGTTTCATTTTAGATCATTGGTAACGTTGTAACGTAGAGGGAGATAATTTAAGGCACCTGTAAATAAAATAACTTCGGCTTGTCCTTAGATTAAGAGCCGTCATTTTGAAGTTAAATAGGTTACGGTTATTTTTTTTTTTGTAACGAAATTATGTCGATAAACGGTGTAATTTTGAAGTTAGATAGGTTAGGGTTATTTTTTTTTTTTTTGTAACGAAATTATGTCGATAAACGGTCTAATTTTGAAGTTAGATAAGTTAGGGTTATTTTTTTTGTAACGAAATTACATCGATAAATGGTGTAATTTTGAAGTTAGATAGGTTAGGGTTATTTTTTTTTTGTACGAAATTATGTCGATAAACTGTCTGATTTTGAAGTTAGATAGGTTAGGGTTATTATTATTATTTTTTTGTAACGAAATTATGCCGATAAACGTTCTAATTTTGAGCTTAGATAATTCGACGTCTCTTAATCTAGACACCATCATTTCTTCGAGTGACAATACGAAACGTTATCAGTGATGTTTTCAACGAGTCTCCGAGTTCCTAGACGTCATCGTACACTAAGTCTAAATATTGCATTCAGTTACATTAACACAGCGACGCTACCGACGCGGTATATTTACAACGATCGAGTCCTATTCGCTTAAGAGTACGTTACGATTAATATACAACGATATATTTGGCTAAATAAGTTCCAACTTGCATTGATTCAGTTGTTAACGTATCGTCTGTCGCGGTGACAACACCTCCATACATCAATAAAATGTATTTTTGGGATCTTCTCGTTCAAATTTAAGAAAGCCATTAGATTGTCCAAATTATTACGTTTTTGATTCGTATTTATAAAAAATTTCATTCCTAATCCGGAATTTATTGACGTTTTAATTATGTACAAACAAATCTTACCATCTAAGACAACCAAAATTAAATTATATTCTTTAAATTCCGAGCGATAATTTTGATCGTTGATTATTATAAATAAAAATAATTTTATGAATTATATATATACCATTAAATCAATTATAAAATCGTATTAAAAAATAAATCTCACCCGAATGCCAATTTCGTGACATAATATCATAAAAACATTAAAATGAAGATAAAAATATATAATTTTTTTATATTTAGATCTGGCAACACTATTATATATTTATTATTTCATGATGCAATTAGCACCCCGAATATATGAAGACAGTGGTCTGCTATACAAATTTAAAGAGTGAAATGATATCTTGTTCAAGGTTATGGCACTGTTATTAATCGGTGGGAGTCAATCTGATAGTATTCAACGGAGAGAACTATGGAAATAACATTAGTATTATATTTTTGATTTAATCATAAATTCATAATACAATAATAAATTTATTATAGCTACAAAACAAAAACATAATTTTAGAAAGTAGTAATTAGCTGTCGAAAGTCATAATATCTTTATTTTAAACAAGATAATAATTAAAACAATAGAATAAAATTAAATTATTAATAAATTGTTGCATTGATAGAGGAATAATAATATATTGACTAGAATAGTGTTAACGGACGGGAGACATAATTATGTTTGAGTTATTCAGGGCACTATTTGCATTTAACGTTTCCAATTTTAAACTTATATCTACCAAAATGGAAGTCAGTTGCACACACTCATACAAAATCTATGAAAGTTTAATAATTAATCATGGGCGCAAAAAAACGTACAAATGTAACAAGAACATCTTGTATATTATAATTTTTTTTTTATTCATCTTCACTATTTAAACTGCTTAAATAATATCTTGCGACGAATGTTCTAGCTAATCTAAAAATTAAATTATTATAAAGTCTAAAAATTAGCTTCGAGTCAGGGAGGGGCAAATGGCCCATCTGGCCCCACTGTGGGTACACCCATGAGTTTAAGGATGGTCGCGAGATGTGATATTGTTTGAATGAGTGTGTGTGTTTGTGTGTCCAAGGGAAAAAGCTCGAAGGCATAATATGCACTGTCTTTCTTTACCTGTTGGTGATTATTTGACAGATCTATGTTGTATGTGATAAAACATATATACTAGGTACTGTGTGGTTACATGGGACTTGCTTTGCTGGATATGATGTTAAGGTTCATTTAACGGCTTAGTTGAGCTTTCATGCTCGGCCGTAGCTGCTTCATTTTTCTACGCGAATCTGTAATATTTTTTAAAAAGATTTTTACACCAATAACAACTTTAGTAGAGATAATTTTTTAATTGTGTTATTTAGCCTTTAATATATACTTATTTGATTTCTATGTCATGTTTTCTAGATTAAGATGTTTTTTTTTTATAACACGCAAGCAGTGTATACTAAATTTTGCAAGAATGTAGCATACATACTCCTGGTTATAGTCGTGTAGGGTCGGCATCGTGTTTGCGATACTTCTGGTGTTGCAAGCGTCTACGGGCTACGGTATTCGCTTACCTTTAGTAGACCGTTGCTAAGCCGACGCTTGTTTGCCACCTTCTTCACATAGAAATGTATAAAAAGCCACATGTATGCGAGACAGGTGTGATGGTACCGTCACTGCGCGAAGGGTAGCGCCAGGCCGTACAGCGAGGGTCACCGGCGCGCCTCCGACACGTACACCGACACCGTAGAGTCCTTCGAGCCCACGCCCAGCGCGCACCTGCACACACATTACATATAACACTGCTCGGCTTGCCCCGCTCCTCACAGAATGTCGCCACGGGCCATGGCACTGGTGTAAATACTATTTAATTAAATAAATTAATTGAAACGAGAACCTTGACAGACAGCAACGTCAGCGAGTTACCTGAGCGGGTGGAAGGAAAGGCAGGACACGGGCCCGATGCGCGCGCCCATGAAGCCCTCGTGGAACTTGATGGTGTTGAGCGCGCCGCCCTTCAGGTCGTACACGCTGATGCACTGGTTCACCGAGCCGCTGCAACATATCGGTTACTAGATACTTCGTCTCTTTTTATACAATAACAGCACACTTAAAACTAATGGTGATACGTAACATATATTTTAAGTGTTGATCAAGTCTCTTTATATATGTATAATGCTTGAAAAAACAATGTAAACAAAAAGGCTTGTAAAACTCTAAGCGAGGTATAATTAAACAACCCCGCACCGGAGGGTATCCATGATGGATATATTCCACACGTAAAAAAAATGTATAATTAAACATTATCTATATGTTAATATGTAAAGCAAAAACTTCGTACCCCTTTTTACGAAATTTGCGCGGACGGAGGAGTATGAAATTTCGCACACATATAGTTTATATATTGCAGAATACTAACTTTCTTTTAATTATGCATAAAAAATACATTAAATCAGTAAAAAAATATTACACACACTTTTTTTTATGTCACTAGGTCGGCAAACAACCGTACGGCTCACCTAATGGTAAGCGATTACCGTAGCTTATAGACGCCTGCAACACCAGAAGCATCGCAAACGCGTTGTCGACCCCATCCTCAATCCCTTCCAGGAGCTCTGGTCACCTTACTCACCCAACTCACTAGGAACACAATACTGCTTGAAAACAGTATTATTTAGCTGTGATTTTCTGTAAGGTCGAGGTACTTCCCCAATCGGGCTGCTCCATATTTTGAGCAGGCATATTCCTGCTGTACCCCACCTCAGTTAATGTTACACTACCATGTATTTGACGCCTCAAGCCAATTGGGAATAGATTATAGATTATTATTATTTGTCTTTACTGAATGTCGAACATATTAACTAATATGTATTACATATGTATGTTCAAATTTATAATTTAAATTACTTATGGTCGAATTTCGATAACTGTTATCGTAAATCAGAATCGGAAATACTTTCTTTAAATAATTACAATTGCTTTACAGCTACATCAGGGAAAGGAAGTTTGTTTGTTTTTTTTAAAGATTATCTGTCAGGTTGTTTGCAGATTTACTTTAACAGAATCTAAATTCCTAATCCTGCTGTATTACTTTTTGAAGTAAGACTTCTTTACGCACGCTCGACTTGGAGAGTAAGCTGGTGAATTCGTGACGAGAGCGTTACGAAAAGTGTGATTGGGCGAGGCGAATGGAAGTTGAGAGGGAGAATAAGTTAGTAAAGATAGAAAGAGAGAGTTACGTTTCGTATATTATGGTACGGGCAACTAAAGAAGCTTTAATTCAGTCGTGTCATCTAAAGCACACTCGTTTTTTTATACATATACTAGCTGACCTCGCAAACGTTTCTTTGCCATATATGTTATTAATCTGCTTAATCCCCCCCCCCCCTATAACTTAGGGGTATGAAAAATAGATGTTGACCGATTCTCAGACCTACCCGATGTATATTACACCTGAATTGCTGCTGCTGCTTATGGTAGATAAAAGATATAAAAATAAATTTTAAAATATAAATATATTTGCTAATATTTAATTGCTAGGAATGAGCTCACAAACGCGCTGTACGATGATGATATGTGAACGTGAACTGATGTATTTTGCTAATGAATCGTGCAACTAACGTAAACTGCTGATCGGGCGATATGTATGTGCGGCTGAACCGTACACCCGATAAGCCCACAAAATTTTATTAAAATCGGTCGAGCCGTTTCCGAAGAGTTCAATGTTTGATGACACGAGAATTTGATATATTAGAAGATATTATAGAATAGTGTGGCGTGTGATGTGAGTGTGGTGTGGATGCGGGCGCACCAGGCGATGAGCGGCGCGCGCGGGTGCACGTCGAGCGCGGCCAGCGGGCCGGGCGCGCGCACGGCGTGCAGCGGGCGCGCCGTCTTGCGCGCGTCGTACACGCGCACGTCGCCGTCCGCCGCGCCCGTGAGCAGCGCGTCGGCGCGCACGCTCACGCACAGCACGGGCGCGGCGTGCGCGCGCAGCGTGGCGGCGGCCCGCGGCGCGCGCTCGTCCCACGCGCGCACCGAGCCGTCCCCGAAGCCCGCCATGACGCGCGCCGCGCGCCCGCTGCGCCACAGCGCCGTCGCCGCCGCCTCGCACTCTGCGCACACGGTTCATAATAATAATACACTTTATTGGACACCAAAAACAGAAATGATACATATCAAAGAAAGAAAAAATATTGACAATATATTCATTGGGTACAAAGGGCGGCCTTATCGCTAAAAAGCGATCTCTTCCAGGCAACCTTAGGGCAAAGAAAATGGTCTAGCGTCAGCATAGGTGTACAAGTTACAACAGATTTATTATAAATATTCGAATAATTAAACATATACATACATACATACTGACATATATACATAAATACCCACGTACAAGCATACATACATATATGTATACATTATAATTATGAAGTTAAAAGCGAAGCTACCAGCGATTCGGAATGTAAATAGTAGCGAAGAAGCGCTTTACCGGTGGGGATGTCCAGCTGCAGCAGCTCGGCGTGCGCGTCCCACAGGCGCACGGCGGCCGCCTGCCCCGCGACGTAATGTAAATAGTGTAGCGAAGTGCTTTACCGGTGGGGATGTCCAGCTGCAGCAGCTCGGCGTGCGCGTCCCACAGGCGCACGGCGGCCGCCTGCCCCGCGACGTAATGTAAATAGTGTAGCGAAGTGCTTTACCGGTGGGGATGTCCAGCTGCAGCAGCTCGGCGTGCGCGTCCCACAGGCGCACGGCGGCCGCCTGCCCCGCGACGTAATGTAAATAGTGTAGCGAAGTGCTTTACCGGTGGGGATGTCCAGCTGCAGCAGCTCGGCGTGCGCGTCCCACAGGCGCACGGCGGCCGCCTGCCCCGCGACGTAATGTAAATAGTGTAGCGAAGTGCTTTACCGGTGGGGATGTCCAGCTGCAGCAGCTCGGCGTGCGCGTCCCACAGGCGCACGGCGGCCGCCTGCCCCGCGACGTAATGTAAATAGTGTAGCGAAGTGCTTTACCGGTGGGGATGTCCAGCTGCAGCAGCTCGGCGTGCGCGTCCCACAGGCGCACGGCGGCCGCCTGCCCCGCGACGTAATGTAAATAGTGTAGCGAAGTGCTTTACCGGTGGGGATGTCCAGCTGCAGCAGCTCGGCGTGCGCGTCCCACAGGCGCACGGCGGCCGCCTGCCCCGCGACGTAATGTAAATAGTGTAGCGAAGCGCTTTACCGGTGGGGATGTCCAGCTGCAGCAGCTCGGCGTGCGCGTCCCACAGGCGCACGGCGGCCGCCTGCCCCGCCAGCGCCAGCGAGCGCCGCGACGCGCTCCAGCGCACCAGCGTGCCCGACGGCGGCGCGCTGCTGCTCACTGCCGCAACCACACTCATTAGCAACCTCACACTCGTCCACGTGGGCGTTCCCAAAGTGGGCAAAGATGGGGCATTCCCCTACCCCGACTCGAAACTATGAAATATTTTAGGTTTAATTCGGAAAATTTAGGTAGATTTAGTCGAAACCTCCGCAAGCTATTATTGAAGTATTGTAGTTGAAATAAATAAAAAGAATTTTAAATTTCTACCACTTATTGAATTCTTACTTTTATTAGTTTTTGCTCCGACGTTAGAAAATTTTGTCAACGCCTATGCTCGTGTACTAATATAAAATACCCGCCATACAGGAATAAACACAAAATTTGAATTGAATCAATTATTTGGTTAAACGAAAATAAAAATAATCAGTCAATAAATCATGATTTCAACTCTGTACAAAACAACACGTTAAGTATACGCACGGTTGTGGTCGGCCAGCATGCCCTTGCTGCCACGCTCGTCGACCGACGCGAACTGCTCCGTCACTATCTGCGCCAGACCTGCGCAAACGACACATACATCATTATAAGTCTGTGTCTGTTAATTAGGAAGTTACCGGAAATTCTACACATAGATGTATATCTGGTTAGATTTTAATCTTGACAATTAAATCCAACAGTAACTTTTAATCAATTCTAACTATGACCTGATTCAAAATGTGTGTGCGTGTGTGTACGTGTGCGTGTGTGTAGGCGTGCGTATGTGTAGGTGTGCGTGTGTGTACGTGTGCGTGTGTGTGCGTGTGTGTACGTGTACGTGTGTGTACGTGTGCGTGTGTGAACGTGTGCGTGTGTACGTGTGCGTGTGTGTACGTGTGCGTGTGTACGTGTGCGTGTGTGTGCTGCGGACACTAACTGTAGAGCGGCTGCGCGGAGGGCGGGCGGTAGTCGGGCGCGGGCCGCACGTCCAGCGCGCGCCACGCCGACACCAGCGCAGGCTCCATGCTACTGCCCGACGGCCTGCGACATAAAAAAAAAAGAAAAAATATTAGCAACAATATTATATTATACAATAGTATACAGTTTGTGGGACGAGCAAATCGCCTTGCATCGAAACTGGCAAGCGAATAACACAAAATCATCATACGATAAGTTGTTATTTAAACAGAATATTGATACGTACAGAATTTTTCAGAATTAAATATACTACGAAACTTGATCAGGAATGTTACTGAACTCCTCTTCTTCCATAGTTTAGATTTTTCAGGGATTTAATTGTTTCATATATTCTCTATGTGATGTTTCTTAGCATCGCCTTATATTGTTAATATATTTGATGTTCGAAACCAGAGTTTAGCTCTACTCTAACCGAACCGCTCAATCCCCTACCCTGTAACAGACCTCCCTCCCCAGGAGCGGCGCCGCCGCCAGTACCTGTAGACGGCGAGGTGTCCCTGGTGCGAGGCCACGGCCAGCAGCGCGCGCTGGTGCGCGTTGATGTAGGCCAGCGACGTGATGCGGCCCCACGCGCGCCGCCACGACCCCACGCACAGCTTGGCTGCCGTGCCCCAGTCCCAGATCCTGGGGACCATCGCACACTTTTACTATACTCCCAGGAACTTTTGGATAAGCCCAACACTGTACGTTCACTTGGGACGTATGAACATGGCTGTATTTTATATATGTTAATTAAAATAACAGTCAGTAAGCGCATATTTCAGTTCATATCTAATTTTTATTCTCTTTTAAGTATAAAACGAGGCATGACGCATTATGACAACAAAACTTATTAAATGTGTAAAAATTGATCTAGGGCTAGTTTCACCAGTTATAATTTATCCTGCACATAAGTTATGAATAAGAAAAAAAAAAAAATTTAACAGCAGGAGACAGAATGGGATATTAGGACCTTTTTCACCTCAATACAGAAATACGCCATAAATATAGTAAAATTAAGTGATGAAAAATAATAACATATTAAAAACTATTATCTGTTGGAAACCATCATCCGTCAAATAGCTTTACCCACAACCCTCGAATCGGAACCTTAATGTTTTAATATCTTGGACAACGGTAGCCTCGATGAGTTACCCGAAGTTCTCCTTGGAGGCGATGGCGGCGTGCTGCTCATAGGGGTGGAACAGCACCACGGCGGGCGGCAGCGGGCAGCGCGAGTGGAAGGCCACCGTCTCCAGGCGCGGCGGGTGCGCCGTACGCAGCGCTGCGGGGGCGGGGGGGGGGCGTTAGCTAGGGCCTCGGGAGAGGGGAGTGCACGGCGCTAGTGCAGCGGGCAGTATTATTTAATTATACGATCAAACGCTTCACACTCACCGCCTCCTCCCGGTAACAATTTCTTCTTAACACATAATAAACAAGCACAAACGCCCAGACTGACGAACATTTCAAAATCAAACTAAAAAATAACTTAATTCAAATAGGCCCCAAGAGCACATTGAATGGTCATTTTACAAATTAAAATTTTATGGCGTTTATTATTTTTGTAAAAGTTAAGCTGCCACCGATTCGGAATGTAGATTCTGCAGAGAAGAATCGGCAACAAACTTCGCATTTACTCTTTTGAAAATAATATATAAAGTATGTTTTAGCACAAAATCAGTAATATAGTATCATCTTTATCAACTATGTAATTTGTATTTAGTATGCATTTTGTACGGCTAATACCAATGTCAACCACGAGCAGGATTCGACCCCACCCTAGAGCATCAGCCACCGGAGCCATGCCCGCTGGTGTCCCCGTACGCTCACCCCTGGCCTCGCGCCGTATGCTGCGGTTCCGCGCGCGGCGCCACACGCACTCGTGCGAGGCGCGGCTCTCGCAGTCGGGGGGCGGCCCGCCCCCCAACCCGCCCCCCGCCCCGCCCACTGCCGCCTCCTCCGCGCAGGCGAAGGGCGCGCCGCCCGACTCGTCTCCGCGCGCGAACTGCGCCGTCGCCCACTCCACGTACTGGGTCGACACTATCGGCTTCTTCGTCGACTGACCTGAATGATTTGTAATATAAATCGTCGTGCTACATTTCACAAAACGGTGACTCATTATATTATATTATTTTTTATGTTGTTTCTCTTGTTTTTATATTGAGTGAATATTTAATTCAAAAGGTAATGTAATTTTAAGATAAGAAAACATTGGAATTAAGACTTTTGTTTTATAGAAAAACGCAATTTTGTCTTTATTTCAAGACTTGTACGAAGACTCTACAATAGGTATAATTACTATTATGTAAATATAAATTTGGTAGCGAGACCGTCTATCCGGACAAACGATTAGGCGAACAACAAAAAAGAAGACTCCACCCTAGTACTAGGGTGAAGTAAGTACTAGAGGTACGAGCAGACAGCGCTACTAGACTACTAACTAGAACCAGACGAGGTGGAGTCCCGCTCGCGGTCGCGGTGCGCCACGGAGTCCTCGGAGATGGTGTGCGGCAGCCCCGACTTGCCGCGCCGGTGACCTGCGGACGCGGCGCCTTCAGTACGACGCGTACCCGGTTACGTACGTACGTACGTTACAGGCGTACGTATTGAGTACAATTAAAAAAAAAACGTATATCAAGTTACAGTACGTTAAATATGTTTGGTGTCTCCTTTTGAGTATAGATACCTATCAGGAGGCACCGATTTATCTTGTTATTATTGTGTTAAATATACAGTTGATAATTTAGAAATAGTTTATTATACAGTTGATAATTTAGAAATAATTTAATTCGATTTTATTAGTCACATATATAGTAGCATACATAAATATTGCTAGTTATAAGGTAGTGTGAGTCGTAAGTCAAAAGAGTGAGTCACAAGTAAAGAGTGTGGGTCGCTAGCCAAGTGTGAGTCGCAAGTCAAGAGTGTGAGTCACAAGTCAAGAGTGTGAGTCGCAAGCCAAGAGTGTGAGTCGCAAGCCAAGCGTAAGTTGCAAGTCAAGAGTTTGAGTCGTAAGTCAAGTGTGAGTTGAAAGTCAAGAGTGTGAGTCGTAAGTCAAGAGTGTGAGTTGAAAGTCAAGTGTGAGTCGTAAGTCAAGAGTGCAAGTCAAAGTCAAGAGTTTGAGTCGTAAGTCAAGTGTGAGTTGAAAGTCAAGAGTGTGAGTCGTAAGTCAAGAGTGTGAGTCGTAAGTCAAGAGTGTGAGTTGAAAGTCAAGTGTGAGTCGTAAGTCAAGAGTGCAAGTCAAAGTCAAGAGTTTGAGTCGTAAGTCAAGTGTGAGTTGAAAGTCAAGAGTGTGAGTCGTAAGTCAAGAGTGTGAGTTGAAAGTCAAGTGTGAGTCGTAAGTCAAGAGTGCAAGTCGTACCCATGTGCGGCAGCGTGCGCGAGTCGTGGTGGGGCGCACGCGTGTTGGGCGAGGGCGGTAGCGAGCTGGAGCCCGAGTGCGAGTGCGGGTAACGCTCCGTCTCACGACCCACGCTGTCCACCTGTACCAACGACTGAGTATTTAAATCTTATTAACTCTTTTCACACTAATACGATACAGAAAGAAATAATAAAAATTAAAACCATCAATTTTCATCAAACGGAATGGGCGGGTTTATCGTTACAACATCAATCTCTTCCAGGCAACTTTTGGGCAGAGTACTAGCATAAAAATATATGGGCAAAATTGTGTGGTAATAAATAACTACGCAAATTGTATACAAGGGTTAGAAATAAATAAGTTGTCGAGTAACCGAGGGACCCAACACATTCAACGGCCACCAATAGATTTTCTGTTCAAGTACAAACGTCCACACTACGACAAACACTTGTACGCTTTGGTCTGTAATATCCCACTACTGGGCATAGGCCTCTTTCCCCATGTAGGAGAAGTATCAGAATTTAATCCATCGCGCTGCTCCACTGCGGTTTGGCGGAAACACCTGTACAGCCAATACAAATATATTTTATGTGCGGGGATCGAATTCGCAAACGCCAGTCATTAGCCAGTGTTGTGGCCGTTGCGCCAGTGTCAAATTTTTGTTCAGTTTTTTTATTATTTCGAAGGTCGTGTCATATTGTGCCGTGTACCTGATTGGACACGTAGGCGATGATGTCGGCCGCCATCTGCGCCAGCTGCGGGTGTGGTTCGCGCGCCATGGCGCACAGCGTGCCCCACAGCTTCATGTACACCGAGCTGAACCCTGCGCCAGGCCGAGGGGGTTATGGGCTAACTCTATCTGTACACTAGCATCATAATGTCAGTTTGAAACTATATATCGTGATTTTATTCGAACGTAATGCTTTCTATTGGTATGTTATAAGAACAAAATTGATTGTACAATTATTATTTGGTTATTGAATTTTTACTCTATTCTTGTTCAATAGTAGAGTGAATTAGTCCTTGAATAACTTATATTTACTAAATATCATAATTGGCAATAAAAAAAATCTAATCGAGTAAATAAGATATGGCGAGAACATTTTTATACTTAGTTCATCTAATCGATAAAAGATGGCGACACTTATTTTTAGACAAATTTGTAATATGTATCTTTCGTGAATGAATGGCAGCGAAGAGAGTAGGCGAGGACGGACCGATGGTGGGCAGCGGCAGCGGGCGCGCGGGCTCGCGGCCGGGCTGCAGCGCGTCCTGGCCCGTGTCCACGGGCGCGCGGCCGCGGGCCGGCTCCAGCGCGTCCTGGCCCGCGTCCACGGGCGCGCGGCCGCGGCCCGGCTCGCAGCGGCGCCCGCGCTCGCGCACGCACACGGCCAGGAAGTGCTGCTCGAACAGCAGCACGGTCCACTGCAGCGCGGCCAGCAGCTCGGCGCGCGCCAGCGGCGACGCGTCCACGCGCAGGCGCGCCGCCAGCTGCACGGCCACCTGCTGGTCCAGCGCGTTGGCGTGGTCCGTGCGCGCCGGGCCCGCGCCCGCCGCCATGAAGGTGGCGAGCGCGAAGGCGCAGGCGGCGCGCACCTCGGGCCGCGGGTGCGGCAGCAGCGCGCCCAGCTTCTCGTGCGCCAGGTCGCGCACGCCGGCCCAGCGCGCCGCGTCCCAGCCGCGCCACAGCCGGCCCAGCCCGATGCACGCCCACTGCTGCAGCCGCCAGCTCGCGCCCTCGCACAGCTGCTCCAGGCACGCCGAGATCATCGAGCCCTGGGGGGGGGGAGTGTCACTCACTCGTTCCACCGACACAGTCAAACTTAACACACCCTTATAACGTCTTGACTTGGGATGGATAATACAAACATTTCCTTGTAGGCCTCCCCACCGTGCCTCGGAGAACACGTTACGCGGTCGGACCCGGTAGTTATCAGACAACTAAGGGCGATCGTTACTCATAGTAAGGAGCATATCCGCCAACCCGTAGTGGAGCAGCATAGATACTTAAGCTCCAATCCTTCTTGGACATGGAGAAAAGAGGCCTATGTCCAGCACCGGTATGTTACAGACTGCATCATATATCGTATAATAACATACTTGCAGTGCTGCCTCTTGACCTGCAGGGTAGTTGTCCACGATGCCAGCCAACACGAAGGCGGCTAGCGTTCGATGTTCTGTCTGAAAAAATAATTTGAAAAATGTTAATTTTGATACTACTGTAATTCTAAGCCACTAGAAAAACCCAAGAAAGCAATGAAAACTTACGTCTATAGATGGATCTTGCAATATCGATAGGAAGTACTTGTGACCTTTTGCATTCACCAAGTCTACTTGACAGGACTGAAATAAAGAAAAATATTACAACATTGGCAATGTATAACCCTTGTTGTATCCCTCGTGTTGACAGGTCAAAATGAAGGATGCAACAAGGATTGTAAATAAAAAAACCTTACTTACGGTTAATAAGACTTAATATAATAACAATGTAAGCGCGACGTAAAATACTGATAGCGCCAACTATTAAAAAATCTCAGAACTAAATTTAAGTTTGAATTTGGACAGGCAATACATACTCGTATTTACATACAAAAATTATAAAAGAACAAAAACTTGTGAATATTTATAGCTGTCTATTATGGTTTCAAACTTTAAAATGTTTTATTTGTTATGGCACATAACAAATCATAGTGATGGGCATACTATGTAGAAGTATATACAATTTACCAAAAAAATATTTAAAGCATAGCACACACTCTCGTGTGTTTATGAACGGGGTACTCACGGGGTCGACAGCGATGATCTTGGCCCAAATATAGACCATGGAGGCGCGCAGGTCGTGCGCGGAGGCCTGCAGCAGCTTGAGCATGTAGGGGAAGATGCCCACGTTGAGCACGGCGCGCACCGCCCACGCGCCCAGCGCCAGGAAGCGGCACAGGATGTGCAGCGCGCGCACGCGGTGCAGCGTGCTCAGCAGCACCTGCAGCACCATGGGCAGCTGGTCGGGCGGCGGCTGGCGCGCGCCCAGGTCCAGCCACAGCCGGAAGGCGGTGAGCTGGTCGCGGAAGAAGGGCGAGTGGCGGTAGTGCTGCGGGTGCTGCAGGAGCGCCGGCAGCTGCGCCAGCGCCAGGTCCAGCGTGTGCTCCCACGCCGCCCACAGCGGGTGGCGCGCCAGCGAGGGCAGGGCGGGCGACGACACCGGCGTGCAGTTGTACGACCTGAGACACCCACAACATATTCTAAAGTGTCCATTTCATTCTTCATCAACTGTACTGTCATATAACAACAAGATAATCGGCATGTAACTCGGCTAAATCGTGCCGCTTCAATGACACTAATTAAACTCCTGAACAAACATGGATATTCTAAGGGGTAATATTATCTGAGTCATCATAAAATCTAACTGTGGTTAACATTTTATCAAGTAGTATATAATATCATCATCATTTCAGCCTATTGCAGTCCACTGCTGGACATAGGCCTCTGCAAGTTCGCGCCAAAACTGGCGTGAACTCATGTTTGTTGCCCATAGTCACTACGCTGGACAGGAGGGTTGGTGACAGGAGGGTTGGTGACCGCAGGGTTGGCTTTGTCAAACCGAAGACGCTGCTGCCCTGTATACGGCCCCTATAGACGGCCTGTGTATTTCAAAGCCAGCAGTTGAATTGTTATCCCGCCATCAGTTGGCTTTATAAGTTCCAAGGTGGTAGTGGTAACACAGTTGTTATCCCTTAGTCGCCTCTTACGACACCCACGGGAAGAGAGGGGGTGGCTAAATCCTTTAATGCCGTAGCGACACAGCGTATATTAAGAATATTATAGAATATTTAAGATATATTAATTTTTTTAGATAACCTTCGCGATTTCGTCAGACTCATACACACCAAGTTTTATCACAACTAATTAAATAGTTTTTGTGTGACAAAAAAAAATGTTACCTCATGATCCTGTCAGCAAGCAGAAAGTTCCGACATAAGCTGGCCGTCAGCAGATCAGCTCGGAACAACTGCTGAAATAGATCAGACGGGAGAGAGCTCCATGCGATGGTGTCCGTGATGGCTGTGAAGATCCAATTCAATTCGCCTAGCATTGTGCGACGGTCGGTTACCTGGCCGGGGATCCTATTAAAAAATAAACCATGTAATGACGTCGGTTAAACTACACTAAGAACACATAACACATAATATGGATATATCATATATTAATAATGTATAAATAATTCAATGATAAACAATCTACAGTTAAATTTTAAAAATATATTGTATTGAACCACATTGATATTTAATATTTGCACCGTGAGGTAGAACATGTTTGGATTATACTAATGTTAATCCTGTACACCTTCAACATGTTCTTGCAAATAAACAATTATTATTATTATCATTATTTTAAAAACGGTTTGAATGCAATAATTGCATAAGTCAAGTCTGTTGGGTCAGTCAGGCCAGGTCGGGTCGGACTCACTTGTCAATAAGATCGACGAGGTCGGCCCGCGCGACGCGCAGTCTCGTCCTCAGCACAAACCACTTGACCGCCATCTTGACGGGCGTCGTGAGGCACGCCGTGAACAGGTCTGCCGGTAGGTCCGGAGACATGGGCAGGCTCTGGCCCGCCGCGCACGCCGCCAGCTGGATACAGTTGCGGTAGGACACGGGCGGCGCGCCCCCCGGACCACCCCCCACCCCGCTCCCACCCGACGAACTCGCCTGCATCTGGGGACGGGGCCGATGTTCTTTGTGATTGAACTTGCATGATTACTTGTAATAAAAACGTCTTTGGTAACTCAAAAACTATACATTGACATTGAGATTTATGACAATTGTTTAGTTACTCTTGAGTCATTAATATCATTTATTTAGATTAACTGCTTCTTCTACAGATATATATGTTATCTGTGGATTTGTAAATGTTTTAACTATTTATGTTTTGTTGTTGTCAGACATATCGTATTGTAACCATATCACATCTATTTCAACATATTGTGAAAATAGCGGATTCTACTACAGCATCCAGTAATTCTTTTTTTTATATAAGTTTTAACATCCATGGGCTCTTAAGTGGCCATGCGTTTTTTATTTACATTTTAATTTTCAAAGCGTTGAGGCGTATTATTTTCAACACTGCATGCTTCAAATTGCAAACTAAAGCTTATTTTCTCTAATTCGATGGTGAGTCCAAAGCTGACTGTGAAAGATATATATACCTATATATACAAATATATTCATCCAGTAATTCTAAAATTGCATAACTAATTTTGCTATTGTTGATTGTTGTTGAATGAAGAAGACACGAAAGAGCTACTACAAGAACTTTGAATCGTAGCGTGACATAATACAGCCTACATTGCAACAGAAGTACGATTGCAACATAAATAAGATCGTCGAAGAGATACCTCGTAGTCCCTCTCGTGCTGCTCGGCGAACTGCTTGAAGTTGTCAACGATGACGCCCGCGTTGGAGCAGTCGTACACGTACAGGGACGGCGCACCCATCCACGTCTGCAGGTCGTACATCGACAGCGGGATGTACTGCGTGTACGCCTGCCAACACACAAGTACAGTTGTCAAATGTGACGAAGTTTGTGTGATTTGTGACAGAAATTTATGTGTGACTTGTGACAGAAATTTATGTGTGACTTGTGACAGAAATTTATATGTGACTTGTGACAGAAATTTATGTGTGACTTGTGACAGGAATTTATGCATGGCTTGTGAAAGAAGTTTATGTGACCATCGAAAAGTATTTCTTCTCGAATTTTAGAAATTACTAATTGTCAAACAGTTTTTTTTTTTATTTGTTCTTAAGTCTTAAAACTTTTCTCATTCTTCTTTTCACACAATAGTACGATCTATGAAAGACCACCCAATAAAGATGATTAAATATTGTTACATTTATAGTTTTAAGAATTATGTTACCCGCTTATGCAATCTGCATGTTTAAAAGTCGTCGTGTTTTCAACAAGAAGGGACCAGACAGATTTTCAGAAAGCATTTTAAATTAATCTTTATGGATACTTATTTCCATAAAAAATAAAATTTTATTTATTTATAGCCTTCTAGGTACTCAAAATCATGTTATTATATTGTTTGTTTAAAAATCCCGCCAAAACCCCATGTTATATCATCTGAGAGCGCGTGACGTCATTTGGAGTAAAAACAATGGGCGCGTTCCACCTAAGGCCTACAACGCCATCGATCACGACCGCTAAAATTGCCGTTCCACTAACGTGAAAAACGCCGCGGGCGTTGTGGGCGAATTTTATAAGTGGTAGTGGTGGAACGCATATTTGGGCGCTGTTTAAGTGTCAGACGTCAACTGCTGTGTGTTCGCAATATGGCGCCATGGTGAAAACATGATGCGGGCGTTGCGGGTATATGGTGTATGCGATCCTCCAAATGACGTCACGCACCGTAGTTGGTGTTTCAGTACAGATTAAAAATATTGATATGGACAACATGTTATTTCTTCATTTAAAAAAGATTTAAATTAATTATATTAAATTATTATTATTCGATAAATAATCGTAAAACAGTATATTTATTTTATCTAAGTACATTATAGACTTTAATCTTATTACTGTCCGATCCTCTATTCTTAAATTTTTAATAAGGATAAAATGTCATTTATAGAAGTGGGGATGGCGTTAATGACAAAAGGTGAGGGAAGGGTCCAAAGTGGTAAAGTTTAGTATGTGACTGGCACACAGCTACTCACTCTGTTAAATACCCAGATCTCTCCCTGTGATGTGGGCTTGGGAACGCCGTGTCCATTGTAGTGAAACAAAACACGCTCTTCTTTAGCGTTGCGACGCAAAGAACAGCATAGTTTCTTTATCTAAAAACAAAATATGCATATTAATTTACATAATTGAGCGATAGCTCGACATTAACTCGACATTTATATTACCGCCCGCGGTAATTTAAATGTCGAGTTAATGTCACAATTTTTGCCGTTCTGTTTTCTGCCCATAAAATTAGCTAATGCCATTCACAATCAAGGATAATGTAGCATTCTCATTGTAAAAGCATTTTAAAAATCGGTCCAGTATAGTTTGCCCTTATTCAGAAACTGATGACACGTTGGCGCAACGGTCACAGCACCGGTTTGTGGCTGTTGCGCTGGCGGTGGCGAGTTCGAGCCCCGCTGATGACAAACATTTGTATTGTACAGATGTTTGCGGTGGTCTGGGTGTTGGTGCAGTCCTTGTGGCTCTCCCCATCGTGCGTCGGAGAGCAAGTTAAGCCGTCGGTCCCGGTTGTTATCATGTACACCTGATAGCGATCGTTACTCATAGTAGGGAATATATCCGCCAACCCTCTCGCTCTGATCCTTCTCTTACATGGGGAAAGATGGGGACAGCCCAAAAATAAAATCTCTTTAGAATTTTGTACAGCTAAATTCTATTCAACCCAGAAAACTGAAACATTAAAATTTCTGTTGGAACACAACCGCAATTCGCCACAAAATTTTCACTTATTTTGCAAAACACTAGTCAATTAACGAAATTAAAACATTATCACGAGTGACGCAAGACGATGGTCATCAGATATCAGTATTGTAATTAGACCGAGGTTGGTCGCACCCTCAATTTAGCTAATTTTATTTAATTACCTAGCACCCAAACACTCATCGTATAAATACAAATAACTGACGATATACGATCTAGCATGGATAGGCGCGAGGTTACAGTAATGACGTTGCTTGATTTCAGTAACGCTTTCAGTACTGTAGACTTTGATATACTTTGTGACATTATGCGTTCTCTTAACATATCTCCAGAGGCCACTGATTGGTTTCAAAGTTACTTACAGGGTCGCCGGCAGCGAATTAAATTGAATGACACATTTTCAAACTGGTCATTGGTTGCTGCTGGTGTCCCCCAGGGTGGTGTGCTCTCCCCTCTATTATTTTCTATATTTATTAATTCCATTTGTAATATTATAACTTCTCTCTACCACCTCTATGCAGACGATCTCCAAATATACTCTCATTCTACTGTAAGTGACTTGCCTCAATGTGTTTCTCGTATAAATGGTGATCTACTTGCCATTACCACATGGAGTAAAGCTTACGGATTAGTAGTAAATCCAACCAAAACTAAGACTATAATTATAGGAAGTTCTAAATTAATTAGCCGTATAAATCGATCTCAACTACCTCCTGTAATTTTTAATGGTATTGTAATTCCATATAGTGAAAGTGTGAAGAATCTTGGCGTTATTTTTGATCAACATCTATCATGGGGCCCACAGATTTGTGAAGTCAGTCGTAAAGTTTTTGCTTCGGCTGGATCTCTTCGCAGGCTGCGTAATCTACTTCCAATTCCCACCAAAATTGCTCTTGCAAATAGTCTTCTATTACCAATTCTGGACTACGCAGACACATGTTATCTTGACATTACTGAAGAGCAGATTAATAAACTTGAGCGAATCCAGAATTTATGTATACGATTCGTATTTGGACTTCGTAAATATGATCATATCTCTGAATTCCGTAAAAAACTTAAGTGGCTCCCTATTCGCTTTCGCAGAAATACGCATATTCTTAACTTACTTTACTCTATTCTATTTAACCCTGTTGCACCTGCTTATCTAAAGCAACGATTTAAATTCCTTAGTGATATCCATGAACGCAGTCTTCGCTCTGAGAATACCTTACTTCTTGAAATTCCCCCTCACTCCTCTTCCTTTTATTCTAAATCTTTCACTGTTCAAGCTTCTCGACTTTGGAATTCTTTACCCTTGCATATTAGACGTGTACAATCGCTTTCTATTTTTAAAAAGGCTGTCAGGAAGCATTATCTTGATATTCAACGTGAATAAAATTATATATATATACATATGTATGTATGTTTGTATGTATGTGTTTGTGTATGTATATGTTTATGTATATATGTATGTATATGTGTATGTATGTATGTACGTATGTATGTATTTATGTATATGTTTATGTATGTATGTATGTAAATAAGTAAATATATTCAAACGTTTATGTCTCAATTTGTACACCTACACTGACACAATACCATCTCCTCTGCCCCTAGGTTGCCTGGAAGAGATCGCTTTTTAGCGATAAGGCCGCCCTTTGTGCCTGATGATACTCTGTTTAAGTTCATAATATGTATTATTTCTGTTTTGGTGTACAATAAAGTGTATTGTTGTTGTTGTTGTTGTCATCGTCTACCGCTTTTCTATTCACTAAAACACCGTTAACCGTCGAATGGTTGATTTTTATTATTTTTACGAAGTATTTGCATATGACGACTGCTTTGATGCAGCGGTGAGTATGCCGTGTAGGGGTCTAAACGCCGGTCGCGGGTTCGACTTCTTCTCAGTGTTGATATTTGTATCTGTACATGAATTTTCTTTTCAGTCTGGATGTCTGCTCTAGTGAGTGCCTAGGACTACGTAACAATATTAAAAAAAAAAAAAAATCCTCGAACAGGCAAAGCCACAAAAGTAAAGCCGTCAGTCTATGTTGTTATCATTAACAATAGGGCAAATTATTCGCTAACCTCTCGTGGGGCTGCGTCACGAATTAAGTTCAAGCCCTCCTATACACAGAGTTTTGCTCAGCAATGGGTACCTCATCACTGGTTGGGTCCAAAGACTGCTTGTAGCGTGCCCGCGGTTGCCAGCGCTCGTACTGTGTCTGTAATGCGTGGCCGATGCTCTCTATAGCCTTGCTCGGAGACATGGAATTCGGATCTATAGGGGGTAAAATCATTAATATTTTTTTTAATAAAACTTATTTTTAAATGCTGTGTGGTTACGGCATTTAAGAATAAAGCCACCCCCTCTATTTCCGTGGGTGTCGTAAGAGGCGACTAAAGGATAACACAGTTCCACTACCACCTTGGAACTTAAAAAGCCGACCGATGGCGGGATAACCATCCAACTGCTGGCTTTGAAATACACAGGCCGAAGACGAGCAGCAGCGTCTTCGGTGCGACAAAGCCAGCCCTGCGGTCACCAACTCGCCTGCCCAGCGTGGTGACTACGGGCAGCACACACGAGTTCACGTCATTTTTGGCGTGAACTTGTGGAGACCTATGTCCAGCAGAGGATTGCGATAGGCTGAAGTGATGATTTTAAAAATCGAACAAGTATATCTATAGCGAATCGTACTCGTACCCTGGAGGCTTACGTCTAGTAGTGGACTGTGATGGGCTGATGATAAATTAATAAATAATACGAGTATACATACAGGAGAAATACTAGAGATCTTTGTAACGTTTTTTGTTTATTTATTGAGTGCTGTCAAATAAAAATTACTGTTGATTAAGAAGTGAATTTTTACACGATTTTGACGATCAATTGGATATTCCAAAAGAACTTTTTTGTTTTTGTCTTTATTGCTTTCATAATGAGCCTTAGGGTTTTGTTTCTCAAGTAGTTCTTATGTACCTATATCAGGGAGTTTAATTATTAATCTATTAACAAAATAATAACATTAGCGACTGAATTTTTAATTACATTAAACATTTCAGGTTTTAAGCGGCATATTGCATCAGTTTTTAAGTTAGACCTGCTAATTGATAGCAATTAGTTTTTTTTTTGTGATGCGCGGAAAAAAACGTACAGACAGACACCTGTACTATTTCCTAATCATTAATATACATACCAATCCAGCACTCTAGTCTGGCGCAGGGTTGTGTCTTCACCACGTCAGGGGGATCGACGCCCACATTGAGGCACAGCACCAAAGCGACGCAGTGTGTTTTGTACTGTGATCAATCAAGCACAACTTGAATACATTTTTATCACGATTATGTATGTCAGAAATTATAATTTTCAATAGTAATATATCATGTGGTCCGTGGAAGTACAGAAGAAGAAAGTGCAGAGTGAATGATTCGCGAGGCTATATATAAGTACCTACTTAAAATTTTTACCCCAAAAATAATTGAAATACTTGGTGGTGTGGGCAAAATATACATTTAGACAAATGGTCACAATCATTAAAACGTTGAGAACCACTGTTCTAGATAAATAAAAATAAATCGCCGAAATGTCTGTACTTGCTTATGTTCCAAACGACACTCACCAAATTTAAGGTTATTTTTTTGTTGTCTATCAAGCAGGTTTGTATGAACGAGAAAAAAATAATTGCTGTATTCATAAAAAAAAAGAAACACAGCGGTACGAAGTGCGCCGGGTCATCTAATTATTTAAACAGTTGTAGTGTAGTGTGTAATTGTAAAAATAAGATAAAGTGGTATGAAAAGAAATCGTATGTATAGGTTGGGTTCATATTCAAATTCATAAAACATTGACCTCCGCGTCATTCTCAATCTTATTAAAACGTAAAAGTTACAGACCAGAGATTTTTGAAACAATGTGTAGTAATTTTGGCATAGATATATTTACACAAAAAAGACACAAAAGTTTTATTGACTTTAATTTTTGGATTTACTAAATATACACACACTCATACACACACACGCACACGCACACGCACACGCGCACGCGCACACACACACACACACAAACGGAAACACACACAATACACAAGCGCCCAGACCACGACAAACATCTGTATGGTCAATAAACATTTTGGGGGTGTGAAGTCCCTCATCCACCATCGAAAAGGGAGGATCATCCAACCAGACGGGAGTTGTGTCTAGTGGGCTAACGCCCCAACGGCCGTTGTCGGGTTCTTGTATATATACTCAATCATTCTGATAACTTTGATAGCGCGATGTAGGATACGTCAGTTTTCTCTAGTTTGTATGTCGCGAGATAGATATCGCTACAAAAGGTTTGTAATATGCGAGGATCAAACCCACGACCGCTAGCGCGATATTGACCGCTGCGCCAACACGTCGTCAAAATACCAATCTGTTTTTAATCTTTTCCCCACATAGAAATCCTGTTGATTGCGAAAGATCATGGATAAATGTAGACAAAGAAAATACAAGGATAATAGTTTCACTTAGATAAATTAAAGTGTTTTTTCTCTCTCACTCCAAATACATAGATTGTACATTATATCATGTGCGTATCCAGAAGTTCGTAGAAAATCAAGAGCTTTATTCATCTCAGAAATAAAAATCATTATCGTTAAAAGTAAAGCTATCACCGATTCGGAACGTAGACATTGTAGAGAAAATCGAAGAAAATACTACGCAGTCGGTTTAAAAAAAAAATTATAAATTATGTTTTTTTTTTCATTGCAACATTTATTTTATCTTCACTATTTATATTATTTCAATAAGCTTGCGTAGTTTTAGTTAAATCTACTGAAAATTTCTTTCTCAAATTTATTTGTTACAAGTTGATAATTTCTACGAGTATCTTGACTCGACGATAGGTGACCTCAGTGCACGCTCGATTCATGTACATTGCATTGTTTCGTGAGGTAATTTTAATTTTTAAAGTTATTAAACAATCTATTTTATTACTTGCATTATAAATCTAAACCTTTTAGTATTAGCTTCAAGTCGGGTCAAGTGGATCAAGCCACCTCTTGGGTGGGGCACCACCTTGCCTCACTTGTAATAGGTTAATGCAGCGTATGTTACTAAATAATCGATTTTTGAAGTGAAACTTCTTTAAGGGCATTAGGGTAATTTTTTTTACGGATGAAACGCAATAATAATAAGTAATATTAGCGTCACGAAGATGTGCAACGTTTTTTGTCGAACAACAGAGCCACCTAGCGTGTACTATAGAAACTACAAAGGTTGTTTTACATTAATATCGATAGTATTACATTGCCAACTAATTAGATGGCGCTAGAACGGAAACCTACAGCTTTAGATTTCTATAAATATGAACGACACTTAAAAATTAGTTTGCCGAAGTTTCAACTCTTGGCATGTGTACTTTAGACGCACGCACTTTTTTTTTATACAACTCGGTCGGCAAACAAGCATATGTCTCACTGGATGGTAATTCTACCCCCAATCAGCAGGTCTGGTCACCTTACTCATCACAGGAACGAAACACAGCTTCTGTAAAGTTGAGGTACTTCCCCAGTTTTCCGGGTTTTGAGCAGGATATTTCCTACTGTGCCCTACCTCACTTATCTGGTTTTTGTCACCAGTATTGAAGTAAAACTTTTTTTACGCACGCTTGACTTGGGGAGTAAGCTAGTGAATGCTTGACGAGAGCATTACAAAGAGCAAGAGAGAGAGGTGCGCACATTTTATTTCTTTCATTCTCTCATAGCCAGTTACTTTTCGTATATCTGAGACACAGTGCAGGCCTATTGCTAAATAAGTTTTACTTCAGTCGTGTGGTCTAAAGCGCACTCGGTTTTTCTTGTATCGATTATTATCAGTGAAATTTTTCACGCATAATGGACCAGCATTGAGTCTAAATGCGGAAAATCGAGCCCACTACCAGTACTGCTACTATTACTACCACTGAAATTCAGCTGACATTTTGTTTTAAGCCACTCATTCCATAAAATAATCGAGCCAAGGGAAATATACCCGGAATATACTTCGGGTGACCTTTCTTTTTTTTTCAGCTATACATTGTTGAAAAATCGATTAATTTTCCTTTGGCTTGCACTGCTCCTCTCAGAATTCGCCCCCCCCAGGCCATGGCCCTTTTGGCTCTGGGGTATATACAACTATTACTCTATGTAAAATTGTCGAACCATCTGAGCTCTATGGCCACATTGAGAATAACTAATAAAAAAATAGTAGTCAAACGCACAACCGAAGCAGAAAGCAAGGACAGTACAAACTGCGCCAACGGGATAGTCAAATATATGTTAAGGTTTTTAAAAAACTAATATGAATAAAATATATAATAATGGTAAAAAAAAACAATTTATCACTAAAAGGCTATCTCCTTACACTATTAAATATGACATACAATTGATATGATTGCTATTTTTAATTATTATACATTAATTATACATAGTTGTTATATATCAATTACGCCAATCAATTTACACTTAAGTATAACATACTATCTTAATGACTAATTAAATTTATTTATTTAAATAATATATGTAACAGAGAATAAAATGTTATTATTGGGTCATCCACTATGAAAGAAAAACAAAGTAAGTTTTTAATAGGTTTATTTATCAAGCCGTATCTGTGTTCTTCTCTATAGAAATAGCAGGGTGGATAATTTCTCTATTGTGATCATCTATCAGGTGTCAGTAACAGTATTACATACTCTCCAAGGCTAGACCTACAGGGACATAATATGTGAATCTTTGTCAAATGTCCAGAAACACACAAGACGCCTGGATCAAGATAAAGATCTACAAGGCTGATACAAATTTTTGTGACGTGAGGGAATCAAACCTAAAAAGGGTGTGTAACAAGTTTTCACAATACTTAACTACTGTAACACCTTTAACATGTTCGTGGATGTTTTATACCTGGGTAAGGGAGTGTAGGTTTAATGTGAATTTGGAGAAAAAGTCTCATTTTTTATTTCTTCTTCTTTTCTCATTTTTTCTTTTCTTCTTTCTCTCATTTTTTAACATATCGATGCCTAACAGCCAAAAAGGGTTAAGCGACATTTTTTGAGAAACTGAGTTATATATATAGTTTATATATATAGTTGTATTCGATTCTAACTTACTTAAAAAAGTAAATTAATGTGTTAATAAATCCTTTTTTTTAAATTAATTTTTACTTCAATTTTAAGCAAATGTCAAAGCAACAAATTAATATACTTGCTATGTATCAAAACCTAAAAATGTAACTAATAAGTATTCATTTATATTTATTTAAATGACTTTTATTATTGTTGAGAAATGATACTAAAGATTTTACTGTAATCAATTAACAACAATAAGTCCAAATATTTGACTATTTTTTAACTCATAACTGTAAGTAAAATAGTGTTTTATTAAGTTGCTATGCCATTTCTCATATATTAATTATTAAACCAACAAGATAATCAAAAGTTTTTCTAATTTGAAGTTCTTATTTACGTGTCCTATAAGACAGGTGAAAACAATCACATCACATGTAAATTTTACGATATTTCTAATTAATTTGAACAGAATGTTTATTAAAACACACCTTTATAATAAATAGTTTATAAGTTTATTATAAAAAAAAATATAATGTCTTCATTAAGTCCATGTGCGTTTGTTTTCAAGTGAACATCGATACCTGGCAGGTAATACGTAGTAACATCGCAGTTACCAAACAAACACTAAGTACCTACCTTCTCCTTGACTCTCCACGAGTGTTCTTCGCGCTCTTCACCCTTTATGGGCTCCAGGTGCCTCGGTTTATCGAAACTCAGGGACAGTTCATCTTCGTAGTCCGAGGAATCACTATCGGGCTCCCCACTGTTTTCCTCATCGTCGTTAAGCGCGAGATAAGGAGGCATATCTGACATTTTCACTCTGCGCTTTTTCACAATTCCTTCAATTTTTGACGCTCAACGCACGCAATTAGTAAATAAAAACATTTTCATAAACTCACAGAATCATGTGCGCGTCCATTTTTCAACACCACATGGGAATAAACAATTTGCTTCATTCCACGGATGACATTTACTCTAATTTACAAACAAAAATACAAAATCGGTATGATAATCTAAAAACCGGTTAATATTTTACTTTAACTAATACGTTACAAAATAAAAACAGTGTGTAATGACATTTATCGATTAATAAACTCATTAGAAATTAATTAATTTGAAACATTTTTTACAGTAATAATGAAATAAGTTTTCATAATATCAGATTTTGAAGTAATATTCTAATAAAAGAGCAAAAATAAATGTTGTTAGAATTGGCATATATTGAAGCATGAAAATTCCGAACGTGATAAAAAAAACCTGGAAAAGTAACATAAATAGATTTCAGGCTTCGGCCTGACTATTATAGACTTGGTTTCGACCTCGCCTATCATTTATAGACAAAGAAGAGTAGACGAAAATATGAAATCTCAGACTTGGCTTCGGCCTTACTTTACCAGTCATCGAATCAGAAGAAAAATAAAGCTACTTCAGACTTGGCTCCGGCCTTTTGATATATCAGAACGAAACTTACAAATTCAAACTAGGCTGTATGGATTATAGTCCTTTGCCTTTCCCTATTGGGGATAAATTTTAAAACAACAACAACATAACATATATAGAAACACAATTATTTTAATTAAAAGTTATAATTTTGATATAGTATATTATCGAATATATCTAATACCTTAAGTTACCTAAGCCATTCTTGTGTATATATATATACATATATATATATATATATATATATATATATATATATATATAAGCTGAATTTTGAAAACGGTTCCAACGATTTTCATGAAATTTAGTATGCGGGGTTTAGGAAAAATTTTATTTTATCCCTGGTTTTAGAAAATGAAAAAATGACTACAATATCATAAGAATACAAAAGTAAACTTCGCCATTGTGTATAAGATTAGGTTAGCTCAGGTAGGAAATCATCCACTCCCGAAACGCAAAGACCCCGGTTAGAACACTCATGTCTCCAGATTGATAATTTTTTCCCTTTTTTTTTCTAATTGCACTAGTATTTTTTTTTAAATAACCAATAACCATATATTTTTATTATTATGACGGTAAAATCGAAAAATATTATTCATATTTCATCAATACCTATGTAATTTATATTTAAATATATTTCAGTGGCGTAGTGTGGTTGTCGGCCGCCTGGGGCGGAAGAAAATTTTGCCGCCCCCTTATTTAGGTATTTCAATTTAAAGTATACTAAAACTTACTTAGCTGAGTGGCTACGACATATAGAATTTAGCCACCCCCTTTCATCCCGTGGGTGTCGTAAGAGGCGACTAAGGTATAGAAAAGTTCCAATAATAATAATAATGATAAAGCTTTATTTAATTCCATGCAAAATTCATCAATCCTTATCTCAATTTGCCCAAATCAAAATTTCAATCAATTAAATAACAATACAAAATAATTAATAGTACTTATTAGATTTTATTAGATTAGTGATCATTATTAAGACATACTATTTCATGTAAAATAAATAAATTAATCTAATATATAAAATTCTCGTGTCACGGTGTTTGTAGTTAAACTCCTCCGAAACGGCTAGACCGATTCTCATGAAATTTTGTGTGCATATTGGGTAGGTCTGAGAATCGAACAACATCTATTTTTCATCCCCCTAAATGTTAAGGGTAGTCCACCCTTAATTTTTTTATTTTTTTTATTTTTAGATAAATTATTTATATTTTTATTTTTTTATGATACAACATTAAGAAATACATACAGCCCTAAATTTTCAACCTTCTACGATCAACCCCTATATTTTATTTGTTAATTATAAACTTTAATTTTTTGGCAGGATTTTTATATTTATTTTGTCATGACTTAGAATAAAAAAAAATATATTACACTTAATTTTCAACCTTTCTACGATCAAGCCCTATTTTTCCATCGCAATTTTTATTTTTTATTTTTTTTAATAATTTCCTTTAATTGTGATTTTTTTCTCAATTTATTTGATCTCCTGTCTTCGCCGGTCGATAACTATCAATCGATCAGTTATGCCCGCTAGATGTCTACATTACGTTGTCACCTCTTATTCAGCAAACATTACGGAGTAGGGATGAGAATAAAGCCGGTCTCCTGTCTTACTCATTATACTGTTTTCGGCCATTGTTTTTTTTTTGGTTTTATTTGTGTACCGATCGTAGTAGTGACTGTTATACGTATTATTTTAATTTTTCTGTGCACTAAATAAAGCATACTTTCATTGTCTACAACGCTTTCGTTTATAAGTAAATCCCCGCACACTTATATTATAGTAGATAGTTTATTGGCAAAACAACGTTTGCCGGATCAGCTAGTTAATAATATGAAATAGCAAAGTTCCAATACCACTGTGGAACTAGTGAAGCCGACCGATGGCGGTATGGCCATCCTACGGCTAGCTTACATATATATTACATTATATATACACAACCGAAGACCAGCAGCAGCGTCTTCGGTGCGACAAAGCTAGCCCTGCGGTCACTAACCCGCCTGCCCAGCGTAGTGACTATGGGCAAAAACCCTCATGAGTTCGCGGTAGAATTTTAGGGCCCTCGGTTCTCGGTAGCCCCACTATTCCCGGCTACAGCAGCGGCTGCGGTAACGGTGGGGCGGAGGGTGCTGAGGATCACCGGGATACGGGAGGCTGCCACTCAAAACTACAGGTACTACGTACCGGTTACGAATAATGGAGGCATGTTACGGCTGGACCACAACCTTACCGAACTGGATGTAAAACCGAGTCTTAAGCTTAAACTTAAGTGAAGCATACTAGGGTTGTCTGAAGTTTGAAGAGAGGGCGGAGACACGATGATCCTGGACTCCGGGCACTTGTTCTGCTTCCGTGAAGGTGATGGGCTTTCCCAAGGTGGCGTCGATTTTCTGGTCCACAAGACTCTCACTAAAAACGTTGTGGAAGTCAGCAATGTGTCGACCCGGGTAGCGTACCTTGTACTTAAACTCAGTGACAGGTACTCCCTAAAAGTGATACAGCTCTATGCGCCGACCTCAGCACAATCTGACAATGAAGTCGAAGCCTTGTATGACGATATTACTAGGGCCATGCATCGGACTACTTCGGCCTTCTACAACGTTGTTATGGGAGACTTCAACGCTAAAGTGGGAATACAAGACCGCGACGAATCGAGGATCGGACCACACGGGTAGGGGCGCAGGAATCGCAGGAGGCAGATGCTCGTCAACTACTACGAGTCAGAGGGGCTCTTCTTGATGAATTCAATTTTTTGAGAAGAAGCCCCAAAGGCGGTGTACATGGCAAAGCCCCAACACTATGACAAGGAACGAGACAGATTCAGTTAATTGGTTTAACACTGTAACCACCGGCTATTGCGGAGCACTTTAAATATATACCTCCGAAAAGAGCAGCCCGCTTAGTGAAATCTACTCTCCAACGTACGCTGCCCCAATTACTATGTGGCTCCGAGCAGTTTCAATGGGAACTCCAAAACCGATTCGATTCGCTGGAAACTACTGGCAACGTGGAAGAGATGACCGACAACGTGGTGAAGACGGTGTGTACACTAGGTCGTAGGCACTTTCCGCCGACGACGTCAACAAAGCAGTCCAACCCTCTTCCGAAGCTTGGATCAAATGTGGCGGAGGCGCGAGTTGCTCACTGCTCCAGCAGCTTCGCCAGAACAGAGGGCTCTTTCCAAGAAGATACGAAAACTTGTACGCCGAGACCTCCAATACGAGACGCTCAAATACGAGAGAAATTGCTACTCTGATTGAGCAGAATAGGGATGACGTAGTTACGACTGAGCTACTTAAAGCCGCAGGGCGACCTGCCCTAAAAGTCTTGGCGAGACTCTTTCACGCCGTCACCCACCGAGGTAGCACGCCGGAGGTGTGGTCCAGTAGTGTGTTTGGTGCTGTTCTTTAAGAGAGGCGACAAGTCTCTGTAAAAGAATTACACATCGATCTCACTTCTGAGCCATATCTATAAGCTGTTTTCGAGTGTTGTTACGAATCGTCTCGCCAGAAGACTCGACGAATTCCAACTACCGGAGCAGCGGGGTTTCAAAATGACTACAGCACTGTAGACCACATCCATACTGTTCGGTAGATTATACAAAAGACAGAAGAATATAATTAGCCGCTGTGTATGGCATTTGTGGACTACGAAAAAGTCTTCGACTATTGCTTCTCAAAATGGAAAAACAAAAAATACTGTTTATCCAAATGTTTTGGATTAAGTTTTAAAATAACCTAGCAATTAATATTTTTTTTTTGTATTAATAAATGAATTTGATGTAATTTTTTTTATTATTTTACTTTATACGTAGCGAAGCACGTACCGGGCCGCTAGTATTCACTAATTGTTTTTATTATTTAAGTTTTGTTCAATTTTGCCGCCCCCTAAAAAGTGCCGCCCGGGGCGGGCCGCCCCCCCCCGCCCCCACTACGCTACGCCACTGATATATTTATAATACTTTTAGCTTTAAATGCATCATGAAATCTTTAAGGTCACGATTCATCAGTCGTGGATAACGCTATTTGACGGATGACGATACAAATAGACTTTGACAGCGGGAGGTAGAATAGGCCAGTAAGACCTGTTTCTCCTCAATTAATAAACTACAACTTTAAGATAAATAAATAAATATCTATACAATACACCACATACGGTCGTCTGTTCCTAAAGAAAGCAACTTAATGCTTGTGTTATAAGTATAGTTCACGTAATGTAAAAAGAACGCTGGCCTCCAAGCTGCGAAAAGGCGATTTATCGGTCTATTTGGTGGTATGTGGTAGGGTGCGGGGTGTGTGTATCACGCGCCGTATGCTTGCCGGTGTACTATTGGTTGGACAGTTCGACGTCGACTCAAAATACTATCGCACACAAAAGTTTTAAATTACGGAAAAGTTTTACATAAATAAGTAAGAAAAAATATTTATAACGTATAATTCGCCTCATATAAAAAGAACGCTGGCTGTCAAGATGCGCAAAGGCAATTTACAGTGTTTTCAGCTCTTGAAAAAACTTTTTCCTACCGTCCATTTTTTTTTTAGAACAGTCTTATTTGGTAAATAAGCACCTGTCAATCGTAATTCACGCTTTTTCCGCATTTATCACTCACTTTCACAACACATTAGCTTACGGACATTTGTGAAATTCCATTTACTATTTATTTCATTAAAAAAAATATCAATTTATCATTTTAAAGACATAAAAACTATAAAATGTTGTTGTTTTAAAATTTATCCCCAAAAAGGGAAAGGCAAAGGACTATAATCCATACAGCCTAGTTTGAATTTGTAAGTTTCGTTCTGATATATCAAAAGGCCGGAGCCAAGTCTGAAGTAACTTTATTTTTCTTCTGATTCGATGACTGGTAAAGTAAGGCCGAAGCCAAGTCTGTAATTTGAAAAACTATTAAAATACGAATATCGAGAGTACAGATAATTAATATTTTTGAATATGACATTTCAGTATCTTTTTTTATAAGGCAAATAGGTATGTGGTGTGTGTGGCTCCCTTTTTAGAAAGAGCCTCACAATTATTCCACATAAATTATATATAATTGCTTGCTCTACCGGCGACAACAACTAAAAAAATTGTTATTACTTTTGATTAAAAAAATTGTAATTTTGTAAAGTGGTAATTATTATACTTATTTAGTGCGAATTATTCGCACAGGTAATTCTAATATTTTTTAATGTAACTACCAATAACAATTATACGAAGCCGCGAGTGAAAGCCCAATTAAAAAATAAAAAAGTAGTCCTTCGTGCGCGAGTGTACCCATGCGCCAACACACCTCCTCCAGTTTCTTTCAGCATTCTTTTTACATGGTATAGCTAGCTACCAGTCGGCTGTTATAACTCGCGTCGTCGTAATTATACATATTTTTTTTCGATAAACATACTTATAATGCATAAAATAATTCGATAAACATACTTATAATACTTATAATATATAAATTAATATTTATATTACACCTAGACTCGGGGTGGGAATCGAACCTACAACCCTTGGAGCAGAAAGCAGGGTCACTACAAACTGCGCCAACGGGCTAGTTATTCAAGATTAATATATGCGATAGAAATATCTCTTATGTATAGTAGAATTCGATGGCAAAAAAGAATAATCAATCAAAAACTTTTTACTGTCGGATACTGTCATCCGTCAAATAGCGTTATCAACAAACGGTGAGACAGGCCCTAAAACTGCTTAAGTATTTTAACCGACTTCAAAAAAAGGAGGAGGTTACTCAATTCGACCGTGTATATATATAGTATGTTTATGAACCGATATTGATAATTCTTTTTTTTTTGTTGGAAAGGAGATATCCCTAGTTTGGTACCATGATAATGAAACCAGCGTCTGATGATGGGATCCCAGAGAAATCGAACGAAACTTTCGAAAAACCGCGTAACTTTTTACTGGGTGTACCGATTTTAATGATTTTTAATTTAATATGGTATATCTTATAAAATGGTAAATATTAATAACTATTTAAAGTCAAATAAATGATTAATTTACCAAATAATGTAAATTAAAAAAAAAAATGCTATTTGATTATTATTTTTAGCAGGAGGTTGAAATCACAACAAAAGTTTTATCATATTTTTTTGATATTATTTTTATCAAAAGTGACAAATCTGTGTAGTTTTTAATTAGTTTTACTGTAATTCAGCAACACGAGGAAAATGTTAACGCCACCTCATTATAAAAGCACCATAATTATATGATAAAATTATTTATATAAATAAACTAAATTATTTGATTAACATCAACCATTATTAGGTTAAGGTACACAATTTATACGGTTACTATTTATTTAATATGCACAGTCCTATCTATTGATTACAATGAGCGGGTCACATCTTAACGGCGCTACAGACACTACAATGATTACACTTGACTCCATCTGGCAGGCACTCTATGTGGAAAGAATGTCGACAATTGTAAACAATTAGGTCCGACGCGTTGGATAGGTCCCTTATTATAATGCGTCCTTGACACATACTGCATAAGAACTCGTCCGTCACTGATATTCCCTTCTTCTGATTTATTATTAATTTTTCGTGCAAATCGAAGTAATTTCTGAGGGTTATAACTTTGCAAGCTTCTTGCACGGACATCTGTAAGTGATAATCACACATCATTTTCGCCAGCGATTCCTTCAAGTCTTTTATTTCGCAACCAGATTGTATATTTTCTATGAGCATCCTTGGATCGACGTAATTACCTATTCTTTTGAGAAGCAACGTGACCCATTCTGGTTTTCCAACTGTGTGCATTATGAGGTCTGTCCAAAGTTCCTTATCGTTGTGCTCCTGGCAGAAGTTAATAGCTTGGTTTATATCATTGAGTTTTTCTATTATTATCTGGAGAGCCTCGTTAGTGTTGCCGATACGACCGAGCAAGAAAACCATTTCAGGGTAAAATTGATTGCTTTGACACACATCTAAGGCTTCCTGTATGGGATAGTTATCACTGCCTTTCAGGAAAGGTAAAAGTTTATTTCGAGCATATTTAGCGTATAACATAACCAGCTTGCCATGGTATCGTCCATTTGGCTCCACTTTGCTATACGCGTCGAGATATTTGAACAAGTATTCGTCGTTATTTTCGAGTTGCTTCTCCACGACTTCATATGGCACCTTAGTTTTATCTTGCAATAGTATGGAGATAGCTTTATCACAGTCTAGAGTCATTAGATCCAGTATTTTATCATATATAACGGAGTACATGTTGTGTTTCGTGATCAACGTGAATACATCTTTGTGTTGGAGTTTCAAGTAAGTTGTGAGGGCTTTATCGTACTTCTTTTGGTAACAATACAGTAAAGCTAGGGCTTCTAAATATATATTACTGTCGACTTCAGTGGTCAGCAAATGTTCTAAAACTTCCTTCACGATAATACTTGTTTTGTATAAAGCTGGGTTCCATTCCTGGACTAGTTTTAGGAATCCGTGTGGATCCACCTTAAGGTACTCGTAGAAAATAAGAACGTATATATGCGAACTGAGAGCCTGTTCTGGATTCCTAGGCACGTAGGGACTAATAGCACGCAATTGGTTTACTTCAGCGAACTTAAGAATTTGGTTTTCCCACAAGACTTTATCATTTTTACATATCCTTGCGCAGAGAATCGCTGCCTCTTCGAAGAGATGTTCAGAAATCAAGTGGTCTAAGTACTGCACACCGACCGTAACCACTGAGTGCTTAGACGTTTTCCCCCCGACTTCTTCGAGAACGGATATCGCCTTCTCGAACTTTCCATTTTCAGTTAGCCAGTTAACTCTATCGTCGATATCGTAAGGCCTCGCTATTACTATATCTTTGGGCGACACTATAAAAAACCTGTTCTCTTCAATGAGCATATCCAAATAATAATCGTTACAGTTGTATTCCTCGTAACCGGTAATGGTGAGACTATCGGTTGCGATTTCGCAAAATTCACAGTCTTTATATTCCGCTACTGAAAGCACCGGCCTCTGTGACTTACGGGTCTCGGGGTCTTTTTCTTTCGGAACACCGAGTATTACTAGTTGATCGTCGAGAGGCCCTAAGCCACTGATGAACGAATCAGTCTGAAACGTGTGCACAGGATCAATGAGGTACTCTGTAACGTCGCGCGTTTGTAGTTCGATTTGACTCCGCTTGCGTATAAGGCATATTCGGATAGTATCCACCCACCCAATCATGAGAGTTTTGGGCGCCGACCAGAGGAGATTGCAACGAAAGTCTTCAATTGATCGGTTGGGATTTTTTTCCCACTGGATAAGGCCCAAGGAGCATCTTGCTACGAGGTCGTAAACGCGAACGCCCACCTCACTGGCCCAGGCCACGAAGCGGTCGTGCCAGGCTATGGCTTGCACGTAGCCCTCACACTCACACAGGACTGTGCTGCGGAGGCGGTTCAGGAAGGTCTTCTCATACAGTGTCAACTTGTTGTCACCTGTAATTTTTAAAAGTTATAAGAAATCATAATTCAATCAATTTATTTGTGTTTTTGACTACAGTATTATCTATTTATTGCATTTTTAAAAAAATATTCCTCAAAATTTAACATTTTTGGACAAAATTTAACAAATGAATTATATATTCAATAATTAAGGATTAAAACACATTTTAGACCTTCCAAATCATAATTAAAAATAATTTTATCACAAGTTTATCCCTATCCCCAGTTAAAAAATACCCTGTCACAAACCTCAAACTTTCAAATATTCGGATGGAATTGTGAAAAATGTTTTTATTACCTCTGATAAATAAATTGTCATATAAGTCAGTCAGTCAGTTTAACCTAGCCCGTTCTATTGCACACTGAGCGACTTGAAATTTGTGGGTAGTTTCAGTGGCGTAGCTAGGTAACCAAAGGCCCTGGGGCAAAATATAAACGAGGGCCCTAACTAAACTATTTAAAATCGTTTTTTTTTTCCGTATTCGTCGTAGTTCGAATTCGACATACTCTAGAATTGTCGTTATACAGTCGACTCCGTAATAAACTGTAAAACCAAATAAAAATTGTAACTAATTTTAGTGTACGAATTAAAAATATTTTATGAAAATAAAAGAAAATATCTACATGTTACGTCGATACTACGATATCGTCGGCGAAACTAAGGTGAGAAGTGCATTCGCCGTTGACCTTGACGCTTCGTATCCCCCAATCGAAGGTCTTAAAGACATCCTCCAGTGGTAAACAGTTTCGGTGTTATTACATCTCCCTGCTTATCTCACGCTGGAGGAAAATTCGTCTTGTTCTCTGGTCTTGGATATGAACGGTCATTGTCGCCGCATAGTACATACATCTCATCATTGGCCTTAGTCCGTCTATTGTAGACGATTTAGACAGTGTCAGACAGACACTGTCTAAATGGAAAACGCAGAGTTGCCTAAGCTCTGCCCTCTCGACCTAACTGGCTAAGCCCACAGTAACGACGAGCCGATACGTGTGGAGCCAGTTCAGCCGCAGGAATCTTTCGCATTTTAGAGCTATGCCACGAATGCTTGACGGACACCATTCCGGGTTTCAAATGAAATTTCCTTGTCCAGGACCTTGATAATTTTGACCCAGGTTTATCCCTCGGAAGAAATGGGGTGGTGCTATTCTACTTGGACGACACCACACGGCATATATCCATCACAGCATATATACATCTCAGTACCTCGATATATCGCCAGTCGATATGAAATCTCTACCGAAAGTCCATGACAGCTTAGGTTTCGACAGAGTCGAAGGCTTTCTCATAGTCCACAAATGCCATACACAACGGCTGATTATAGTCTTCTGTCTTTTGTAATTCTATAACAGAGACTTGTCTCCTCTCTCAAAGAACAGCACTACCACACTGTTGGACTACGCCTCCAGCGCGGTACCTCGGTGGATGACGGAACTAAAGAGTCGCCCTGCGGCTTTCAGGAGCTCAGTCGTAACTCTGTCATCTCCTGGGGCCCTCCCGTTTTTAGGCTGAACGAGCGCCGCACTAATTTCATCTACTTCAATGTCCGCGATGTCTTCCGAATAGTGGCGTACCAATGGTGCACGTGGATCTTCGGTGTCCCAAGTCTCTTCTCAGATCTGAGGGCGAGAGCAAAAATCTTTGCCATCCGCTGTTTTGAGCTTCGCAGGAAGGTCTCCAATGGTCTTTGGAAAACTTTTAACCCCCTATTCTGCTCAATAAGAGTAGTAATCTCTCTCGTATTTGAGCAGCGAAGGTCTCGGCGCACAAGTTTCCGCATCCTTTTGGAAAGAGCCTTCTGTTCTGGCGAAGCTACTTGAGCAGCGAGTAACTCGCGCCTCTGCCACATCAGATGGAAGCCTTCGGGAGAAAGTTTTGACTGCTTCGTTGACTTCGTCGGCAGGAAATGTCTGCGATCCAGTGTACACACGAAAGTGCCTGCGACCCAGTGCATACCGTCTTTATCACATTGTTGGTCATTTCATCCATGTTGCTATTGGTTTCCAGCAAATCGAATCGATTTTGGAGTTCCAGTTGGAACTTCTCAGAACCACTTAGAATTTCAGACAGTATAGGTCGATGAATAGATTTCACCAAGCGGGTTTGCTCTAGACAACAAAAGCATTTATTCAGAGTGCCCCGTATAGCCAGTGATCACTGCTGGTGTTAAGCCTTCTAATCACAAACACATCTCTGAATATATGTCTCTGCCTTACCGTTACCGCGACCACTGCTATATCTGGAAATAGTGGGGCAGCCGGAAACTACAGACCCAAATTTTTAATGCGGTCTCATAGGGTTTTGCCCATAGTCAGCCCTTGTCAGGCGGGTTGGTGACCGCAGGTGTGCTTTTGTAGCACCAAAGACACTGCTGCTTGTCTTCGGTCTGTGCATTTTAAAGCCAGCTGGTCGTTATCCCGTTATCTGTCAGCTTCATTAGTTTCAAGGTGGTAGTAAAACTTGTTATCCCTTAGTTGCCTTACTATACCCACGGTAAGAGAGGGGGTGGCTATATTCTATTATACGGTAGCTACACTGCAAATATTATACTATAGCAAATAATATATAAATTGTCATATAATGAAGGTTTCTTATTACATTATAATATATTCTTAAAACATAAGAGAAACACAATCATACAGATGAAGGTCAAAAATATGTAGCTGTACTATTTAAACTGAAGGTTAGATGGCCAGTATGAAAATATGACAGCATGAAAGTACATTATTTCCTTATTTGGTGAATATAAATTAATAAAAATTATGCTTTTACAGACAATATAATTATGTTGAGATCAAAATTGCCTTGATTAAACTAACATTATTGCCAAATTTTATGATTCACACAATGAATAACACATTGTGTGAATCATAAAATTTGTAAATAATGTTAGTTTAATTGAGTTATATGTTGTCGTATTACAAATATTTTTGAGTACAACATTTGATGATAACAAACCAAGCACATTGGTAATTTTGTTTACAAGAAATTTGCATTTCCTTATACAGACATTTTTACTCAAAAAAAAAAAAAAATATATAACTTTGAATATTTAGGAAGTTGCGAATATATTATTATGCAATATTCCTAGTGTATAGTGAAAGAAATGCAGAAATTTTATAATTATAGAAATATGAATCATGTAGAAATAAATAGGCGGTCTAAATATACTATACATTATTGAAAGACTATTTACTAACTAATACTATTTTCCTTCTAATTATTTTGCTATTAGGTTTTATATTTTTATATTTGTAGTTTGAATAATAAGATATAAAATTTTAAATATTAATAAAATAACACAACAAAGTTATATCATGAAATATTTCAATCAAAGTATATGTATACTCTATACCAAAAATGTGTTAAATATTTAATAATATAATAAAAACCTGTAAGAAACCTTCTGCCAGATCCAGATTTATAATAGTAAGGATCCAAAGCAATAGACTTCACGACTCTCCCCAGAGTTATGTTGTGAGTATTGTCATTAGTGTAGAGACCGTACACCAACACTTTGCCGTCGTCAGAGCAGCTTGCGATGTAGTCTCCATTCACGTCCACTGATATTTTATTAACAGCTATAGCATGCGCTTGTAAATCTTTCTGATTATTGTCTTGAGATATAGGCACGGTGTTGCCTTCGTGATCCAGTAGGTGAATCACTCCCCACTGAGTTCCGAGGCAAATAAACTTCGTGTGGACACAAATACAACTTACAGCATCCTTCAGGAGTATATTTTGAACGTCATTACCCATTCGACAATATTTCAGTAAGGGTTCCATTTTTTTGTTCAGGCTATCGCAGCTCCCTGAATTTATTGCCATTGTAACGCATGCGATAATGTTACATACTCATTTAAAACTGCTAATAATAGTATTACAACAATTTTCCTTTCCTTTATTGTTTCGATGTTTTCATGTTGCTGACTTTGACGTTCGTAATTGGGTTGCAAATTTAAATTAACCAGTGCATCCCAAATTAGATTGTTGCTTGAATTATTTTTTATTACATTAATTTTATACTTTATATAATTTTTATCGATTATAAGATATTTAACACCAAACATAATATTTTAAATAAGATATATGTCAAATGAATCCTAATATTTTTATACTTTGGCGTTATAATTTTTTCGTTAGGTAAGATAGATTTAAAAAAATAAAATTGCCGCCAAATTCAAAAGCTTGAATTTTTTACCGCCTAGGAAGACATCTATTTCACATACAATGTACTTTAATTGCTATTTAAATAACTTTTCGATTTCACAAAAGTCTTAAAAAGGTACAGAGTAATGGAAAATAATATGTATGTAAATCGAAACTTGCTTCGAGTATGTGAAAAACATTTATCCCCGTTTGGACAAAAGGTTATGTCCACGTTAATAAAACTAAAACATGGTAAGCTAGGTTTAATTTTAAATAATAATTATTATTTTATATTTTTTGATAAGACGTGCTTTAAAATTTATACTTTTTCTAGAAGAGCAATGTACGTTGAACAGTTTTAATCAACCAAGACACACTAATAATAATAATAAAAGAATAATAAAGTAAGTGCCTTACTACTTTTTTAGTATAATTTATTAAATAAACAAAATATTAAATTACATTTAAATGTATGTGAAAAGCATTGGTTACATTAAATTATACATAAGGTTTTCTTTCCTATCGAGGGTTTTTTTAAATATTTCGTTTAATTCAACAGATTTAACGATTCTAGTACACCTATAACACCGCCAGTAATAAATGAAATAAATAACGAAAACAGTTATATTAATAATAAACACACAATTAAATCTTGTTCAACCGATTTACTTAAAACAATCGATTTCGATGATATAAATGCAGTAAACGAAATCGTTGTCACAAATATCGTCGAAATAGGAAGTTCTTTTGATTTAATACCCCATCAGAAAAGTTCACCCGATAGGTCTAATACAATACATAATGAACACGAAGAAATAAGGGAAGCTATATCATGGGATGACATGTTCGATAGCGAAATATTCAAAGAATTTAATTTAAATGACGAAATAAACGACGAAAAAAATAAAAATTCCGATGAACATACTTTTAATGTAGAATTCTCACAAAATATTAACGATAATGAACTTAGAGTAGATTCTGTACCAAAGGAAGATACTAAAAGAAAACGTAAAGTTGCAACAATAACTGAGCCACCTAAAAAATCTAAAACAAAAGAAGTGAAAAAAGTAAGTTCGAATGTATTCCGTAAAGAGAAATATACGACGACGGTAAAAAATTGGCTTGACGGTATCGTTATAACGGCAAACAATAATAATATAGACATTGAAAGCTCCGAATATGACAACACGGCTAACATCTCTAAACATGAACCATCTAAAGAAGATTCTAAAAAGAACAATTTTAAAAATGTAATAATTTCAAATGTAAAAAGCAATAAAAAGACGATTCAGTCTCAATTAGCAAACAAAGACGGAATAATGAAGTTTAAAAAACCAAAAGCAGTTGATGAAGTCAAACTAAACGTAAACTTTATTGAAGAAACAGACGTCGAGACTAAGACAAAGAGTTCAAAAAACGTAACAAAGGCAGTCAAAGATAAGAAAGTTCCTAAATTCGTAGCTCCAATCAAATCCCAGTTACCTGTTGAAGATGTAAAGTTCGTCATACATATTGTTAACGATAGTAACATAAAAGATTATAGGAATAAGCTAGATATGATAAAGGATAGCGAAGTGATAACCGTCTTGACATATCGGTTAGATTACTATTATTTAATCAATCGAATAAAATAAAACAAATTTAAAATGGAAAAGGTTTTGGTCTTGTTTTGGCCAAAAATTGACAAATTTTTTGACCCTTTATTTCTCCTGATATTTTTTTTTTTAATATATTAATAAAGATGATCTCTGGTTAAGATGAAATCAATTTAACATTAGAATTTGAAATTTTTATAGATTTTGTTAAAATTTAGTATTTACACCTGCCTATTTTTACTGAAAAATTTAAATTTTTAGTAATTTTAAAATTGTTTGCGTAACAGCAATGGATTCAATCAATTAAACAGTCAACACACAGACGACAATTGTGTCCCCGAAGGCATGTTACTCCAGTTTCAAGATGCCTTCTATTATTTCCAAGAAAAAATAAACGGATTATCGTAAGAAATATAACCGGACAAACTGTTTAATTTTATATCAAATTATAGAAAAAATATAAATTCTGCTTTGTTCCAGTGAAATACTAAAGAACATTTTTACAGCTAATACACTAATATGTTACGAAGCTAAAGATTTGATTATATATCTGAAGTGTGTATTTGATTTGTCATTCAACATTTGCAACATTATAGATGTGAAGGTATTTATATATTAAATGTGTGGGTAGGTAGTGTAATGTTTGACTGAGGTAGGGCACAGTAGGAATTTCCTGCTCAAAATATGGAGCAGCCCGACTGGGGAAGTACCTCGACCTTACAGAAGACCACAGCTAAATAATACAGTTTTCAAGCAGTATTGTGTTCCTGCTGGTGAGTAAGGTGACCAGAGCTCCTGGGGATTGGGGATTGGGTCGGCAACACGCTTGCGATGCTTCCGGCGTTGCAGGCGTCTATAAGCTACGGTAATCTCTTACCATCAGGTGAGCCGTACGCTTGTTTGCCGAACTAGTGATATATATAAAAAAAAAATGATGTATCTGCCTAGAAATATCCAATGGGCACGTAAATGCCTTTTAAATTTTTCTTATTAGAGAAATACTTAAGGGGTTGTCCATGAATCATGCTAGGCTCGTAAAGGGGGGGGGGGGGGTGTTAAAAAAATCACAAATTAACTCAAGAACAGGGGGGTGTATATTGAGATATCACGTGTATTTTTTTCCGGTAAACACGTGATTTGTTAACAAAAAAAAAAAAAAAAAAACAACTAAGAAACACCCTGCAACCTTGATGCCTGTCTAAAAATTTGTATCACGATGCTAAATTTTCCGTAATTTAATAAGATTATACCTGTATTTAAAGACAATTTTCTGCTGAATTTTGATAATATAACCTCTCATGAAATCATAAACAAGATTAGAGAAAATCTTACTCACTTGTAAAGTTTATACTGTCACGATTCAGAATGTGAATACTGCTGGGCCTAGGCCTAGGGCCTTTCTCCATCAAGGAGAGCGATCAGAGCTTAATTCACTGCGCTGTTCCACTACGGGTTGACCGATTCCCAACTATGACTAACGCTCGCTATCAGGTGTATATGACAACAACCGGGACCAACAGCTTAAGGTACGTTCCGAGGTATGGTGGGAGGAGTCACGAGGACAGACGTCCAAACCGGAAAGAAATATTTGTACAAAAGCAAATATCCATCCCGAGTGGGAATCGAACCCGCAAACCGCCGATGCTCGGGCACGCGCATAGTGCACGCACTACTATACCACAGCGGTTGTTTAAATCTATGCAGTGAATAATATTAAATTTAACCATCATCATTACAGCCTATACAGTCCACTGCTGGACATAGGCCTCCACAAGTTTACGCCAAAAATAACGTGAACTCATGTGTTTTGCCCATAGTCACCACGCTGGGTAGGCGGGTTGGTGACCGCAGGGCTGGCTTTGTCGCACCGAAGACGCTGCTGCCCGTCTTCGAGCTGTGTATTTCAAAGCCAGCAGTTGGATGGCTATCCCGCCATCGGTCGGCTTTTTAAGTTCCAAGGTGGTAGCGAACTGTGTTATCCCTTAGTCGCCTCTTACGACACTCACAGGAAGAGAGGGGGTGGCTAAATTCTTTAGTACCGTAGCCACACAGTATATTAATTTTAATATATGTATGTATTGTACATGTCAGATTGGGTCGAATTTAATTAATCCAGACAAGCCACCAGAATATTTCTCTGACGTACAGAAGCTCCTAGACTACACACCAGAGTTCACAATAGCAACAGAGTCCACGTTACAAAAAGCAGCGTGGTACATTACCCTTCTTAAAGATTGTTCAGTTTTTTTGCGAGCTATGTTGGTAGAGAACGGTCTCTGGAAGGTCTTTGTCGACATCGAAATGAAGATTTTGCCGATTGTTGCTGGTAAACTTTATTTTTTTGTTGTTGGTAAACTTATTATTATATAACGCAATTTAAATGTAATTCGGCAAATTTTATATAATTTGCTGTTGTTTAAACTAGCTTGCCCTAAAGTTCAACTGGGTTTAATTTTTCTCGTTCGTATTTTTAAAATTTTAATAGCCGATCCAAGTGCAGATCAGAATAGCATGTTAAAATTTGTTGTTTTGTGTCAATGGGTTGTCTGGAAAAAATGGCTAATTAGCCATAAGTCCGCCAATTGTACTTCACTGTCTGTAACTATCTTTATGCTTTGTTTGTAATATATTTGTGGTGTACACATAGATCAAGTAAAAAAAAGTAGATAATGCGCGGCCTTTGTTGTAACTGAAGCCACAAAACTCGGCTCCTTCAAGTAAACACACGCGCTCACGCACACATATGCATCAAACTACGCTCATTTTCGTTAGTATCTCACGGGGCCTCGTACAGTAACTTTGCCTATAAAATGCCGTTCTTATGTAATTAAATGGTGCAAAAACAATACCAAAGTGAATAAAAAGTCTGAAGAAACATCGTTTCACACGTAAGTACATACAAAACTTTATATTTCTTGTTATTCCAAAATAATATTGAGGTTATTCGGAACTTATAATTTCGATGTCCCGAAATGACGTACCGAGGGAGTGTTACCAGTAATTTTTATTTCCATTAGCCCAAAATGCGGGTAAGTAAATTGTAGGCATCATAGAAAAATAATTAAGTAGAAAGTGGACAACATTATTGTTTTTTTTTTTATCGTGTGATTTTTATGTTTTTCCTAAATTGAAGTCAAGTTAAATATGAATTTTTAACTCGTTTGTTTCTGTTTAAATTTGTGAATTAACTACTCATATTTTACTACTAAATATCATGGTTTTAGGTTTCCAACGAATATTTTAATAGGAGATGAATGGGTAGCTGCTTTACGACTGAGCCGAAATGAACTATAACACTACTACAATTTTGATAAAGCTGACATGTACGGTACAAAACTTGAACTTTGCAGAGTACCATCAAGTACATACTGCTACTTACTACTACGTATTTTAATGTTATATTTTTTGTTCTAGGATCTACCGAATGAGTCTAAATCAGTCGTCAACCAAGATTCAATCTTTGATACACCTAGAAAACATAAACTAAGAGAAAAGTTAAAAAAACAGGAACTTGATTTTAAAAAAATGTAAAAATAAAATCAATTTATTACAGCAAAGAGTTAGACGTCTTTAAAGCAGGAACTTGCCCCTCAGAGGAATCATCAATAACTTAAAAACGCAAGTTTTCATTGACACAGATTTATATAATTAAATAAATCAAAACACGGCTACAATAGATTTGTGTAACAATTTGAATCGAAAAAAGGAGTAAATATATTTAAAACTATAAACAGGTTTTTATTTTCACATACCCATTTTACCTATATTAAATTAATTGTTTAATAAAAATTTTAGGGACTTTTTTTAAAAAGTGTCAACAATTCACTCACTCACACATCTTTAAAAAAGTGGCTTCAGTTTTCTGTTCTAGGTGCGTTATCTATTTTTTTTTTACTTTATCTATGGGTGTACAATAAAGTATCATCATCATTACAGCCTATACAGTCCACTGCTGGACATAGGCCTCCACAAGTTTACGCCAAAAATAACGTGAACTCATGTGTTTTGCCCATAGTCACCACGCTGGGTAGGCGGGTTGGTGACCGCAGGGCTGGCTTTGTCGCACCGAAGACGCTGCTGCCCGTCTTCGGCCTGTGTATTTCAAAGCCAATAGTTAGATGGTTATCCCGCCACCGGTCGGCTTTTTTAGTTCCAAGGTGGTAGCGGAACTGTGTTATCCCTTAGTCGCCTCTTACAACACCCACGGGAAGAGAGGGGGTGGCTAAATTCTTTAGTACCGTAGCCACACAGTACACACTAAAGTATAAAATAAAAATAAATAATAAAATTAGTCTTTCCCGATTTTCGGTTTTTCATCAGAAATGCAATATCACGGTGTGGCCGTTGACACCTATAAATTAAAGACGATGGAAAACATATTACTGAGACGTATGAACGATATCGAAGCTGAGTGCTACAAAGCAGCTGGAAAGAACTTCCAAATTAACTCCTCAGTACAAGTTCGGACGATTCTCTACGATGAGTTGAAGTTAGACACAAAGTCTAACGTCAAGATCAAAGAGACGATTGGTAAGGGAGCGAAGTCTACCGCTGAGGCCATGGTAAGTAGAGGTGTAATATAATAAGCGCTTCACAATGGTCCATAACGACGAGAGCTAGAGTCCAGAGTCAAAACAAACTCTATCATCATGACCAGAGACAAAACTCTAGTGCAACAGCAAATGCTCCTACTACCCTGATATTACATGCGAAATAGTCTCTTCTTTTATAACTGGAAAAAATATTGATTGATTGATTCAGCTTATAATATCCCACTGCTGGGCATAGCCATTTATGTAGGAGAAGGGAAAATAATGATACTAGACACTAGTTCATAATAAGTACTCCCACTTAAAAATTATTCTGTGTTTTCTAACTCATTTTTTTACATCTAAATCGGATTAGACGTTTCTGAGATTAGGGTGCACAAACGCACAGACAAACAAACAAAAATTCTAAAAATCATTGTTTTGGGTGCTATTTGCGTTGATAGATTTATTCCAATTATATTTTGATGACAGCGATCCGTTCAATTTTTATTTTATGTATCGATGATTTAGGAATATTCTCAAACAAGTTAATATAGGTTATTGTAATTACAGCTACGCTGTCTCACTTCGGTTCATCCTCTGCCGAAATTGATATTGGAGTACAGACATTTACACAAAGCTCATGCAACGTTTGTGGCAGGAATTTCCCAGCACGTAAAAGATGGAGTTATCAGACCAACTTGGTTTAAAAATTATTTATTTACTAGTTTAATCTAAATAATTGTGTTCGCTCGCAAACGAAAAAAAACCGACTTCGATTACATAGACGAGTAGTACAACGTAGATCGACGAAAAAATAGTCAAGTAACTGCGCGTTATCAAAGATTACTCAAAAAGTAATAATAATAAAATTTATATGTGACCACATGACAAACATCAGCTTTCGATTAAATTAAAAATTATTAAAATCGGTACACCCAGTAAAAAGTTATTGCGGATTTTCAAGAAGTTTCCTCGATTTCTCTGGAATCCCATCATCAGATCCTGGTTTTCTTATCATGGTACCAAACCAGGGATATCCCCTTTCCAACAAAAAAAGAATTATCAAAATCGGTACATCCAGTAAAAAGTTATTGCGGATTTTCAAGAATTTCCATCAATTTCTCTGGGATCTCACCATCAGATCCTGGTTTCCTTATCATGGTACTAAACTTGGGATATCTTCTTTCCAACAAAAAAAGAATTATCAAAATCGGTATATCCAGTAGAAAGTAATGTGGTATAATACAACGTAGGTCGACGAAAAAAGCGTCAAGTAAAAACGCATTATTAGATATAGCTCGAAAAGCAGTTGTTAGATCTCAAATAAATTTAAATGCGACCAATTGGCACACACCACCTTTCGATTAAAAGAAAATTTGTCGAAATCGCTCCACCCAGTCAAAAGTTCTGATGTAGGTAACATGCATATAAAAAAGAAAAAAAAAAATACAGTCGAATTAAGAACCTCCTCCTTTTTTGGAAGTCGGTTAAAAAATAAATACATTAATTCTCCCAATAAGTATTTTTGTTAAAGTGCTTAAGCACAAAAGTCATTGGTTTACTTTTTTTTTTACATAACAAACAATTAGGCATATTGTTGTTAAGCTACGTACAGCGTAGTTTTATTTCGTTTGCTTCCAGAAAACAGATTATCATTATTTTTTAATTATAGGATTATAGAGTTGAAAAAACAATTCCATAATCCTACAACGCTTAAATTCGTTACATTATGTTATGATAAATCGTTTAAATTGGGAAAAAACCTAATTTAAGGGACAAATATCGTATGACTTTGATTGTATTCTTAAGGGATCAAACAGCAGCAGCGACAGGTCGGATAGCATCGAACAATCCCAATCTCCAAGCTATACCTAAAACACCTTTTGCACTAGTGCTGTTTCCAAAGGAAGGTGACGATGGTGAGTAAAAACTGTGATGAATAAAGCTGCAGTAGTCATAAACAACTTATTTACCCACTTTTGTTTTTAAGCTTTGTCGAACTTATCTCTGAAATTTTGAAATTGCCATTCCTGCCGTTTGTCAGAGATTTTACTTAAAGTTTGTTGACTTAGAAGGAGGTCTACTCGTTATCACCAATTTCGCTAAAATTTATATCTCGGTTACAGAGCTTCGCTTTAAATTAAGATATAATAGGGTTAAAATAAACAGTTCTTATTTTACCTTAAATGCGGTAAAGAAATTATATTTTCTAAACGCTTGGCTATCTGTTGAAGTTCTTACTTCGGGTACAATAAATTAGAACTAAATCGAAATCGGCAATGGGCAGTAGGCGGTCACTCCTCATTAGTATTTCGTCAATACTAAGATTTTTCTAATCAACAATACCATACTTTCCTAAGTTATTAAATTAAAAAAACTTCATGCTCAAAAAAAAAACTTGCCAGTATCCGGCTCGAAGGACCACACACTCGAGTTCCGCTCAGTATACGTACCACGCTTGGGTTTCAAGTTATTAGCAGCGGACTTCAAGCACGTGGAGTGTCGTGTGTTCGCAATACACGCGAAGGATGATAAACTGAAAGACGCGTTGCGAGGACAAGACATCTTCAGAGTTCTCGCTGCTGAATGGTAACGGGTCAATTTTTTACTGCTTTTAAATTTGATCTATTTAATACTTTCACACTTATTTTTTGATAACAATTTCATTATTAATTTACTGTTATGTGTTGCATAGTTTTTTTTAAAAGTACCCTTTAAACAAGATCAACGAGTATTAACTAAAATTAAACTTAAGGAACCAAATGGAACTGTCAATATTATAGAACAAGGTACTTGACAAAAACGTATCCATATGTTTTTACCCATATGTACCCATACTCTAAGAAATAATTGACTCTATCTTGAGGTATTTTATAATGCCATAACCCCGAACTAATTAACACAATTTTGGTCGGTGGAATCACGTCTGCATTAGATACTAAGATGGAATAATTAGTTTTCTTAATGTAAGCTGCAGTAGTGTACCAAGTAAACGATCAGTAAAAAAAAGTCGGAATAACAAAAGCACGGGCATTATAAGCCTGTGGACATGACTTTATACAAAAAAAACCCGACCTAATAACTAGGCTGAAGAAGCCCGAAGCAGACGTGACAGGTGAAGACCGAGAGCGCACCAAGCGCATCGTGTACGCGAGCCTGTACGGTGCGGGCGCTAGGAAGCTCATGGAAATCCTCTCGCTGGGCTATGAAGAAGTGCTCTCCGTCATGACCAGCTTTAACAGTTGAGTCGTCTAAAACATAATTAAATGTTATATCTGTAATCGTTTCGGGAGTAATCCGGTTGGGAATCTTGGGGAGTAAGTTGGTGAAAGCGTGACGAGAATTTTACGAAATGTTATCGGGCGAAGTGAACGGAGCAAGAGAGAGTGAGGTGCGATCCCATATTTTCTTTCTCTCTTCCTCTCATAGCCAGTTACGTTTCGTATATCTAAGACACAGTGCAGACCTATTGCTAAATAAGTTTTACTTCTGTCGTATTCTCTAAAGCAAATTCGTTTTTTTAATAACATTCTGTACCCTATAGTTACTATCTGATTATGCTATATACATTTTTGTAATGCATGTAATAACTGTAATAGTGATGCTAAATTTTATAGCCATAAACATTCCATAAATAAGGCTTGTAGGGACAAACAACACCGAACCAGTAAAAGTTGGAGTATAAAACTCCATGTTGCTGTAAGTTGGTTGATAATTTCTAAATCAAATCTTGGTCAAGTAGTTATTACGACAACGTTCGTGGCTGTACGTTTTATCCGTTCTCTGAGACACAAAGACAAACCAGAATCAATTAGTCGTACAAATACGTTAATTGGACTATCATCGCTAATACACCCGGACTTCCAAAACAATCACCTAAATTATTTAAGTATGTATACAAATAAATAAAATTGGTATATCTGTTTGTTATATTAAAATAATCGCTTTTAACTAAATTCATATGCATGTATATACCAACATACCAAAATAGCATTTTTTATAATTTTAGTCTGTATGTCTGTATGTCTGTTTATTCCGGCTAATCTCGGAAACGGCTGGACCGATTTTGACGGGACTTTCACCGGTCGATGGCTGATATAATAAGGCGTAACTTAGGCTACTTTTATTTTAGGATTTTTTTTATTTATTTTTTTATTGACACCGAGTTGGCGCAACGGTTACAGCCATGGATTGTACCTGTTGCGCTGACGATTGCGGGTTCGATCCCCGCACATGACAAACATTTGTATTGGCCATACAGGTGTTTGCCGTGGTCTGGGTGTTTGTGCAGTCCTAGTGGGGTCTCTCCACCGTGCCTCGGAGAGCACGTTAAGCCGTCGGTCCCGGTTGTTATCATGTACACCTGTTAGCGATCGTTACTCATAGTAGGGAATGTATCCGCCAACCCGCATTGGAGCAGCGTGGTGCCTATGTGAAAGAGGCCTATGCCCAGTAGTGGGATATTACAGGCTGAAGCGTTTATTTTATTACTGCGAACTGAACAATTATTATTTTGTTAAATTTCACGCGAACGAAGTCGCGGGCACAGCTAGTTTATAATAAATATTTACCATGGTATACCAGATATCTGTCCTATTTTCTGTCCTAAGGAACGTTTCCGTCCCTCAAAAGTTTCGGTCGGTCAGTAGTATCTGAATGTGAGAGGCGCAAGGGTCGCCTTACAATCGCAAGTGGGCGGGCAAGAACTTTCCAGAATATTAGCAGTTCTAACTTCTCAGATAAATCTCACGCAGAACGACAAGCAGTCAACTTTGTCATTCAAGGTAATATCGGCTAAGGGCCACATGGGGAGTAAGCTAAGACTAACTTGTTTAACATAACATAACAATACACTATATTGTACACCAAAACAGAAATAATACATATGGACTTAAACAGAGTATCATCAGGTACAAAAGGCGGCCTTATCGCTGAAAAGCGATCTTTTCCAGGCAACCTAGGGGCAGAGGAGATGGTATTGTGTCAGTGTAGGTGTACAAATTGAGACATAAACGTGTTTATGTACGAGACTGGGGTAGGGCATAGGAAATATATTCTGCTCAAAATCTGGAGCAGCCCAACTGAGAAAGTATCTTGAATTTACAGAAGATCACAGGAGATGGTATTGTGTCAGTGTAGGTGTACAAATTGAGACATAAACGTGTTTATGTACGAGACTGGGGTAGGGCATAGGAAATATATTCTGCTCAAAATCTGGAGCAGCCCAACTGAGAAAGTATCTTCAATTTTAGAAGATTACACATATCATAATTGAATTTAAAAAATATTTTATGCAAGTAGGTTTCAAAATCAAATTGTTGTTCAAAAAATGGAGCAGCCCGACTGGGATACCTCGACCTTACAGAAGACCACAGCTAAATAATACTCAATAATAATAATTTTCAAGCAGTGTTGTGTTCCTATTGGTGAGAAAGGTGACCAGAGCTCATGGGGAGAATTGATTGATAAGGTCGGCAACGCGCTTGCGATGCTGCTGGTGTTGCAGGCGTCTAAAAGCTACGGTAAACGCTTACCATCAGGTGGGCCGTACGCTTGTTTGGCGCCCTAGTTGTGTAAAATATCTATAAGTAATCTTGAACTGATCAATTTATTATCATTGACATTTAGTTTACATGAATGTAAACAAAAATGTATCTTGAAATATGTGAAGTTAGCAACCCAAGACCTTTTAATTTTCTGTTTGTCTTCTATTTTGTAATTAAGTACCAAAAAGTTAAATTATTTTCTGAAACTGCCTTGGCAAGTAGTCTCGTCGGAATACGTTCATTCTTGACATGATCTGAAGTAAGGAAATTACAGTTTGTTTTAATTGTCCCTTTATTAATAATTAGGAATATACTTAATACTACAAAAACTTTTGTCTTGCACGCAAAACACTCACCTAGGTATCAAAAAAGGCAACGCATTAACATTTCATAAATTTTGAAGTAAGTAGTTCTTTGTAGTAGTTCTTTTTTCCTTCAAAAATTTTTAGGTACGGCAGCAGATTTATGCAAAATGGCAATGATCCTAACTACTGAAAGACTGAGTAATGCCAGCCCACCAGTACAAGCGCGTTTGTTGCTACAGATACACGATGAATTAGTGTGGGAGGTGCAAGACCAGGATATGGATAGAGCTGCTGGTAATAGATGGGTTTCTCTATAATGTCCCAAAGTATTTGATAATTGCATAGCTTATTGAGGTATATCCTGTTGAAAATCTGGAGCTGCCCGACTGGGGAGGTATTCAAACTTTCAGGAGATCAGAGCTAAATAGCACTGATCTCAAGCAGTATTGTGTACCTGTGGTGACTAAGGTGACCAGTGCTTTTAAAGGAAGGGGTGGGGGGACAACAACGGTATAAAATGAACGGTATTAAGAATTTTATAGTTAACATTGATGACCTTTGGGGGTGGCTATGTGTCGTCGTTTCAGCCTGTAACATCTCACTACTGGGCCTAGGCCTGTTTTCCCATGTAGGAGAAGGATCAGAGCTTAATCCACCACGCTGCTCCAATGCGGGTTGGCGGATATATTCCCTACTATGAGTAACGATCACTATCAGGTGTACATGATAACAACCGGGACCGACGGCTTAACGTGCTCTCCGAGGCACGGTGGGGAGACCCACAAGGACTGCACAAACACCCAGACCACGGCAAACACCTGTATGGCCAATACAAATGTTTGTCATGTGCGGGGATCGAACCCGCTACCGCCGACGCAACAGGTACAATCCATGGCTGTAACTATTGCGCCAACGCGGCGGAGGCTATGTGTACGTTCATTAAAAATTACTTTTATCACAAAAACGACTAAATTTGTGTCCTGATATAAGTGTATAAAAAGCGTATGTGTGCTATTCTTACACGACACAAGTGAAACTTCTGAAAAGTGGCCGATGAGACATTTTTTTCACCGACAATATAAAATACTGTGTAATGTATTCTATCACATTCTTACACCGACTTAATCCTATACATTTATGTGAGTGTTCCTTTATCGTGACGGATTTTCGTTTCGTCGACTTTCAAATTACAATGATTTTAAAGAAGTTTCACTTTAAAAATAGCACGTACTTGATTTTTTTAACCGACTTCAAAAAGGAGGAGGTTACTCAATTCGACCGTATATATACACACACATATTTTTTTTGATGTATGTTCGGGGAAAACTTCGTTGTTTATGAACCGATTTTGATAATTCTTTGTTCGTTGGAAAGGACATATCCCTGGTGTGGTACCATGATAAGAAAACCAGGATCTGATGATAGGATCGCAGAGAAATCGAGGGAAACTCAAAAACCCACATAACCTTTTACTGGGTGTACCGATTTTGATAATTTAAAATATAATCGAAAGCCGATGTTTATCATGTGGTCACATCTAAATTTCATCGAGATCTGATTACAACTTTTGGAGTAATCTTTGATTATGCGTATTTACTGACTAATTTTTCATCTACCTACGTTGTATTACTTGTCGATATAATTGAAGTCTGTTTTTTTTCGTTTGCCCGCAAACAATTATTTCAAACACCAACCAGTCATTTTACCAGAAACATTTTAGTAATAATTTTATTTATGCAATATAGCTTTTAATCAGTCCACGTATTATCATTTAGGGTGTTTTTTCCGATGTAAACCGCGAGTGTTATTCCAGCTATTATCAAGCAAACTATGGAAAATTGTGGTCGAGAATGTGGTATGGAGCTGACTCTGGCTGTAGCAATGTATCGCGGTACTAGTTGGGCAAACATGGAAGAATTCTCTCCCAAATGATACACAGGCTTTACTTTATCATTTAAACATAGGCTTTATATTATTTCAAGTGTCATTACTCTGTTCACGATGAATTAACTTAATGTTGGTATTAAAAATTTAAATAATATGAGTAAAATGAAAGAGCTATTAGTTTAATGCATGTATTTCCTTACTGTATACACACCACCAAAACATTTTCCCCGTATGTTTACTCAATACAAAAGTTAAGGTTGCAAGTCAATAAATTAATTCGCAAAAAACATTGATTTAAATACATAATTAAAACCACACAAAAATAAAAATAAAAACAAAACATTCTAGGAGCAACCTTAGTTACTTCATTATTTTCAATTTATCTTAGGCCTATTTCAATTTCACAGGACATAAATATTAAATACTAATTAATTACATTGATTTGTTTAAATAACACAACCTAAAAAAATATTACTACTGCACTAGAAACAAAATGAGAACAATCTTATTATCAACAAAATGATATTCGAACAACGTATTGAATACATATCACAAGAAGTAGTCTAAAAATATACATGACTGTGTATCATAGTAATACAATCAATCAATCAATATACGCAGAGGTGAGGTCTCGTAATGTTTACTACAATTGTAGTCTTGAACAATTTTGAACCTTAATTACACAAAAGATATGGTCCTTCAAACCAAATTTACATTCAAACAGATAAAGGTGATGAGATTCAAACTGAAGATAATATTATCTGTTTGATGAGAAAAGAAAGTAAGTAGCATGATTACATCATCATTTTAAAAATGAATATTTCAAGAAAAAAAAAAATTACAAATAATTCTGAAATTTAAGTATGTTCTATCTTAATGAAATATGTGACGGAGCTTACATCCTAGCATTATTTAATTTAAAATAAAATAATACTTCATTTAGTTATTGATACAATCTAAGCAAACCGTCGGAAATACATGAATACAGAGAACAGAGATCAAAATTGGTTGAGAATTATAATCGTGACAGACAGAAAATTTGTAATATTATAAAAAAATGGTAACTTTAGATTTAAGTGATGAAACTGATCTAAATAAGTCAAGTAGTTTACGAGCTATTCTCCTAAAATACTTGCACGTAACTTAGCAAATTCAAAATTATTGCAATGTCTCTACTTATAAAAATAAGCAATATAAGCAATAATTATCAAGAAGTAATAATGAAATAATGAGTGATAAATTCATTTAAAAAAAAATTACATAAAAAAAATTATCATATTTTTCATTGTACTTCATTATATAAAAAAAACCAGATCATTTTACAACTTTGAATAGTTTCATAAATTACTTAAGATTCTACCTACGTTTCAACCATATTTGAGTATTTAATATAAAATAAAACTGAGTATGTATAATACTTTTAAAAAATGCCTTACATGATTTAATCCCTGACAACAGTTGATAAATATAAACCATTTCCATGCCAAAAACTTTGCTTTGAAAATTTAAATATAATTATTTTTTTTTTTAATTTTGGTTTGATAGCAAAATCGTCGGTATTATATTTTATAATTAATTTCATTAATATATTCTCAAAAAAAAAACATAATTATAAAATTCTTTGCATTGTTATTCAAAAATTTCAAGTAACAAGGAGGAAACAACAAGGTTGTATTTTCCTTGTTACATTTGGTGCTCACATAATTGAATAATTGTTTTATATACAGGCTGTGCAACATTCCAGTGCCGTTTTCACTATACATATTAACCCTAGCAAATGTTTAATAACAATATCAGCTAAATTAGGCACATATTGTAACTCGCAGTCTAAACACGTTTTTTTTTTCACAAATTAATAACTCATAATCGTACTCCGATCAACGTGAACAGTCTGTGGTTCTTGATGTTGATCATTTCATACCGTACAGAGTTTAATCCGTCGTTTTGTGAGTTATGTTTGTTTTCTTCCATTATTCGATGTCTATCCTTATTTTTATGTTCTTGCTTGTGTTGAAGCATAGTGTATCTTGACATGTGGGGAGGAAATCTGTAACCAAGCAAAAAGTAACTTAGTCTGTCAGTTCTGTCTCCAGTCTAATTTAAGGGTCGGAATATATTGAAACAAAAATCATTCCACCATACAGCACTACTGTGGGTTTGGCAGATATATATGAGAAATGTGTTGTGACAAAACATTAAAATACAAAATAACAATTTATTTACTTATTTCATATAATTATGTTGTAAATGGTGATATTTGTGTACATTTTTGTTACAAAGACAATAAAGTAAACAGTTTATATTAAAGCTTGTAATTTTCTATAATCTTAAGTCTCTGAATAATATATAAAGTTAACATTTTTATCTAGGATGGCCTACCCAACTTAACAATCATAAAAATGCTTAAAACACCCCTCACCTCAATATTTCAAGATTATGGTTAGATATTCGTCCAGCGAAATCATCATCTTCACCGCCCCAACCTTGGAACTTATTTGAAAACCCATTTAACTCCTTGTATTGGTCAGACGTAATAGCTAACACTCCACCGACGAGAGTTTTATAGATGAGTACAAATCTGAATTTATCTATACTAGCACTCATGTGCCGAGGTTGATTTAAGCATGCATACAAGTTACTGTCATCGAGAGGCAAGAGGTCGATGTCATGTAGAATAAGACACGGGAATTTATCTAATATAGCTTGCTTTGCCCCAATATTATATAATAGACCTTTATTCCACTGTTTTTCATCTTGTTGTTCAATTATATATATTCTGAAAAAATTAACTTAGTAGTATAGTTAAAGGGGTTTTAATAAGATATATTATATCTTGTAACTATGTACTTACTTGTAATGTATGTTTTGTTTTCTTAGAAAGTTATGTATATAGGGTATAAATATATCTAGTTGACTTTGTCTATTTCTATATGTTACTAAAATAGCTACACTGAATAAAGGTATACAATCCTGTGGAGAATAGCTTCCGTTTATAATACCATTTGGTACAAAATCATCATACTTCCTAGGTATTTTCGTATTGTAAATAAATTTCGAACTTTGTAGTATATCATTATATCTACATTCAGATTTTGACTTCGTTGTGAGATTCGGATTACGTTTAGTATAGAGATAATGGCGCAAACTTTCTTGATCCAAATGACGGTAGTTGTAATAACCGTAAGAAGCAAAGAATTGATTTATTGCTACAAGGCATAGCGTAATACTCAGACATGTGGTAAGCCGTACGTGTAGGATCTTTTGTAGACACAACCATTTAGGCATTTGGGCAAGTATTGTTGGCAGTTTTTTTTAGATTGCTTTTCATAGCTTGTTTTAAATCTGAAAACAAAGCAATTTAGACAAAAATTTATTTCGTTTTTATTAAATTTAATTATTCCTATCAATCATAGATGATATTTAACAAACTGAAAAGAAACTACTACATATATATAATTATATATATTTTTCTATTACTGAAACGAGTGGCAAAGATTATATAGCCACGCAAATTAATGCTACTGGATTTTGCATTAGACAATTTCATATTTACATTAAGAATTAAACAACTAAATTATAAAAGGTAAACAGTGCACCATACCATCAATCAATAAATTTATTTAATTTTTGTATTGTAAATGTGTCATTACATTATCGCAATTGTTTTATATCGATCGTTGCTGTATACTTTAACATAAGTATACATTATAATTTAATTAGTATAAGAGTTTCATTAATAATATAATACTGCCGGTGGTTAAACTTCAAAAATTAAGCTAGTTTTGAGCAGAGGTTTTGAGTTTGACATTGTTGAAACAACTCACAGATTAACGTAATACGTTTCATTCATTCATTTTTTAGTAAAATGGTTTCCAATAGTGCCAATCCCACGACTGATTTCGCCTTTTCGCCAATATCACGTAGAATAGAATCACGGTCATGTTCAAGTCCCGTTAGACCGTGCGTGGAATGGAGAAGATATAAAGGACCTGTGCGGTTGCGAGTACTACTTCAATAGGATTTTATAACCCTAGAAATAGTAAAAATTTTTGGTTAGCCCATAACAATAAAAATATTGCTAGTAGTCTATTTACATCCGTATTATGTTAAAACAATCACAAAATATATTTACAAAATAATTTTCTTATAATTGATATATTTGTATAGGAAAGTGCAAAATGGACTAAACGCCAACATCAGCAAATACTCAGTATTGACAGGACGGAAGATTTTGGAAGGAAGGACATTATACAAGGGATAATTGAAAGGTGGGACGGGAGAGATGGGATGGGATGGGGGACATTGCGACAGTTGAAAAGGACATAGGTTGCTGAACCTTCATCAAGACCATATTCACATAGTGAGTGATCGTTTACACTAACTTTATTTAGATGCACTGGAGTAAATGAGTGTCCAAGATGCAAGCGACAATTGTTATATTTATTTATTTTATTTTTAGTTGATATTTATCACCCAGCGGTCTGCATGTTTATGAAGTGAGAACCAAGGACATCTTGGAATAGTATGCGATATGGCAACGTAACATCTGTCCTTGACCGATTTTGACGCAACCCATGATGAGTCCAGGCAAAAGGTCCAAGGCAAGGCAAAGGTCCAGATGAGTTTTTGCCAGAGCTATAAAAATGTTCAAGAGAACCAAGTTGAATAGCTGATTTGACACAGGAATCTGCAGTTTCATTACCAGGACTACTTTTTTAAAACTATGGATCTACAAAACAGCAACTTGCAAATGAAATGAACTAGCCTCGAATACTTAGCTTAAGTATTTTGTGTCTGAGTACCGAAAAAAGAATATTGTCATAAGCATAGCTGACGTACAGAAACCTACCCATAAGGAATTTTTCCCTTGCATAGGCTACTCGAAGGAATACTGTTGACAGAATACTTAATCTATTTATTACTTAGACCATTTCGAAAGCCAAATTGAAAGGATGAGAAGATATTTCTGCTTTCCATTGTACATTCCAGACGGTTTTCAAGTACGTGTTCAGAATTTTGAGGAATGTGGATAACAAAGCAAGACAGGTCAGGGTTTTTAGGACCAAGAGAGGAATGGGGATGAGTGATGTAGAAAGATAAAAATGAAATGATGAATCCATCTTAAAACAAAAAGAATAATAAAAAAAAAAAAAAAAATAATGCCATTCGGTCCGATAAAGTCACCCCTGCGGTCTCCAGCCCGCCTGCCCAGCGTGGTGACTATGGGCAAAACACATGAGTTCACGCCATTTTTGGCTTGAACTTACGGAGGCCTATGTCCATTAGTGGACTGCGATAGGCCGATGTGATGATGTGATGATATATAACTAACCTTATATACACGATAAAACATTTAGCAGACCTTGAAAGAATTAAAAAAAAATATATATAACCAATTACCAACTCTTTTCACTATTTAAAAAATCAAGCAGAATTGAAAATACATAATAAAAACACCAAAATTTCTTTAACATGTGTGTTAACCACAGTTAACGCGTAATATACGTAATAGAAACCTACATCGTTACAATTATTATGGAAAAGCTAATAAAAAAATAAAACCAACGTTACACTTTATTATTATATTTTTAAATAAACCATAAAATAGGTATCATTAATCGTAATCAGCAAATTTATAAAAATATTAATTTGTATTAAAATTGATATTGATCGATGTCCATACATTAATATTCATTAAATGTATGTAGTGTCAAATTTTGTTATAATGTAATAATCATCATTACAAAGTATAAAACAAAGTCGCTTCCTGCTGTCTGTATGCTTAGATCTAAAAAACTACGCAAACTACGCAAATACTCACTAAACTACGCAACGGATTTTGATGCGGTTTTGTTTGTAAATAGAATATTCCAAAGGAAGGTTTATATGTAGGTATAAGGCATGCATAATATAGTAGAGGTACAGTAGTAGATAGTTTTTGAAACCGCGCCAAGCCGGGGCGGGTTTCTAGTTTAATATAAAATTAATAATAATGCATTACAGGAAAATTATTATTTTCGAACCAACTTAAAAAAAGTAGTGTATTTTTTTGTTTTACCTCTAAATATTTTACTGGGTGACCGAATTTGATAATTCTTTTTTTAATCGAAAGATTCTGCTTGTCATGTGGTTTTTGTTTAAATTTGATTAAGATCTAACAACTACTTTTTGAGTTATCCTAATAATGAGTATTTAATTGATTATTTTTTGACGTGTACTGTAATGTAATGTACTTGTAATGTACCCACATTATATTCTTCTTATTACTTGTTGATATAATTGATGTAAACTAGAGTCGTTTTTTTTTCGTTTGCGAGCAAACAAATATTTTTTTCTTTGTAATTCGTCTTTTTAATTCTTAATTATTAAATAAGAATAAAACAAAATGTTTGTATTGTAACATTTATTGATTAAAGTATTGCCTTTTAACTTTGTGGATGGTGTTAAAATTACTGTGAAATCCAATTTATTATGTAATTTATTTTTCAAGAATGCATTTTGTTTGACTGTGGGAATAAATTACAAACAATAGATGTTTCTAGTCGTTATCAATATAAGTAGAACACATCCTGATTTGTTTATCAAAACTAGAACGAATAAACGTAATAAATGTATATGCTAACTTCCATGTCGATATGATTTCTTTTATTCATTTGCTACATACGACACAACAAGCTAAGAATTGCGTAGCAATGTTGAAATAAAAAATAAAACAATTTTTTTATCTATTAATATGTCATAATTTATTTGAATATAAATAATAGCACAATAACAACATTAACAGTTGAAACTACTCGATTAAAATCATTAAATTGTTTTTTTTTTTTTGTATTAAATTCAAATTGCCCGCCGTGTTAGATTTGTGTTGTCAATGTCATTCATTAATAATAACGAGAGTAAACAAACGGTATCATTCTTATTTTAGAAGAAAATGTGAGTGAAAAGCGATTTATTAATCAAGTAGAATTTTGTAAATATTATTTGTGAATTCGAATTACAATATAAGTTATTAGAAATGACTGAAAAGAAAATTTGGAAGCAGCAAGACTTAACCTGTAAGCCGCTTGATAATTTGGAAGAAATTCTTTCCTTTCTACATGAACCACCAAGTTGGAGTTCACTATGCATAGACTTAAAACCGCACAGTATTAATATGGTCAGAAATAATGATATAAACAAGTTTTTTGGTGAAAATTTACTCGAAACACCACAAACATTTTGTCACTATGAACGAGGAATGGAAAAGGAAGTGGAACGTGTTGACAGAAAAAAAATACCAAAGACTCTGGTTTGCCATGATATGGCCAACGGCTATCATGACGATTCGTAAGTAATATTTTTAAACATTTGTATTAGACATATTATGTCGAATTTTTTCACTATTTTAGTATTTTTAAAATCAAGAAAATGCTTCTATGATAGCTGCTAACATTTAACGAAATTCTAAATATGTCTAAATAGGAATATTTCCTTAAAAATTTAAATACTATAAACAAAGAAATTAATTTTTACGTAAGAAAAAATAGTAAAGTATTTTTTTGAAGCTACACAAACAAAAATTGAGTTTAAAAATTTTTGTAATTCAATTTTTTTAGTGTAATCGATGGCACGGGTAATTACAGCGCATACACATTTTACAATTGGGGCGCCATCGATATTTTCTGCTATTTCAGTCATCATTTCATAACTATACCTCCTTTGGGCTGGATTAATGTCGGACATGCACATGGGACGCAAGTTATTGGTAAATAAAAAATTAAGTTAAGCCTTTTAAGAAAAGGTTCATGAGTATAAGGAATCGTTTTTTTAATATAAAAATCATATTTAAGTTCAGATATCGTACGTATCGTACGTACGTACGTTCTATTTATTACACTTTTCATTTAAATTACATAGGTACAGTAATAACAGAATGGGCGGAGGGTGTAGCATTGTGGGACAAAATCCTGGAATCGGAAAGCAAGTGGCAACACTTTGCAAGTGCGCTTGTTGCCATTGCAAAAACATTAAAATTCGACGGGTGGCTTCTTAATATTGAAAATAAGGTACATTAAAAGTACATAAGTTTATTATATAACGAGTAGATAAGTATAATATGCACTTTAAAAATATTATAGATTATCAGTAATAAGGAGATTACGATGTTTTATATCAATAGAATAATATCATATAAGATATCATTTTCATAATACAAAAATTCAAATAAAAATATTGTTATATTTTATTTGGAATTAAAATACAAAGTTCTTTTTTGTTCTATAAATTATTTCGAAATTTTAAAAACATATTTTTCTTTATAATATTACATTTAGTTTTGTACACATACAGTAGACACCGTATATATGTTAAAAATGCGGTCATGGTAGTAGTTTTCCGAAAACCCACTTTTTCCTTGTGTTTTTTACAAAAAATAAAATCTTCGTTCAGATAGCTAAGCCGAACGCGCTCCTACAGTTCGTTCGCTACTTGCATACCATCCTACACGAGGAGTTGGAGAACCCAGTGCTGATCTGGTACGACAGCGTCACTGTGGAAGGTCACCTCAACTGGCAGAACGGACTTAATCGAAAGAACAAGTAAGTCTGTTTTTTTAAAGGCACCATAAGCTGTCACATCTTCCTTACTGTTGACGTAAATTACGCGAGTTTGAAGGCGAGTTTTTGTTAGCGGGTCTAGACGAAATGTTACTTGAAAACAATAGTTAGGAATAGTACAAGCCTTTTTATACTAGAAAAATGTACAATTTCTATTAAATAAATCTCCATTCGAATAATGTTGCCCGCAAAGCCAGTTAACCAACAGCCAGTTAAATATAATTTTCCTCCATAAGTTTAATACCATAGATATCTTTTTGAATTTTTATACTATAGACGTGACGACGATGTAACGAGACATACATATTCCCTTCCAAAATAAATGTTTTTTCTTGGAAGAACAAACTGCTCTAAGACACTTCCCTCCCCTCGCCCCCGCTTAAAATGAAACTCGTTGCGCTTATAGAAGAACTAAGAACCTTTAAGCTGAGGCACAAACATTGTAAAAGTTGTACCAGCCAGACCACAGCAAATATCTGTATGGCCAATACAAATGTTTGTCATGCGCCGGGATGGAACCCGCAACCGCCAGCGCAACAGCCACAAACCAGTGCTGTGACCGTTGCGCCAACGCGTAGTAAAATAATTACCGTATATTATTATTGGGCAGTAATAGTAGGGAACAGTTTTTTTTATCTTATTTATTTTTTGATAGAGCTTTCTTCGATATTGTCGATGGATTTTTCACGAACTACTCTTGGTCGGAGATGGAAGTTGAAACAAGTGTGACGGCGGCTGAGGAGCGGTTGACTGATCTTTACATTGGGATAGACGTTTGGGGAAGAAATTTCTATGGCGGGGGACAGTTTAATACGCAAGAAGTACTCAAAAACTTTACTTGCTCAAAAAAATTACGCTTGTTTCTGTTAGCTTATTGCTGTTTTTTTTTTTGTTTTTTGAAATTCTGCTAAAAATAGGATCTATTGCATTTCAGGCCGTAAAAGTGGCTTTCAAATACGGTTGTTCGTTGGCGATATTTGCTCCAGCGTGGACTCATGAAGCCATGTCTGATGGTGATATTAACTCGGTAGCCAATTCTGAGGATTTAGACACGTATGAACGGTTTCTACTAAGGGATAGGGCTTTGTGGGGCAGTTTATGGCCGTACCTTAACACGAAACTGCCGTCAGAACTGCCCTTTCAAACTTCGTTCTGTAGAGGCCAGGGGAAGAAGAGACGTTTGTATGGAGAGGTAAGACTTGTACCAAATTTAATTTCTAAGTTATTAAATTAATTGTAATCAGTAAAAGTTTTTGAATTTTGGCGGTTTTTCATATACACGGTGATTTTATAACCGTTTTGGAAACGAAATATTTTACTTTGGAATCATCTATAGTACATATAAAAATGGATAAATCAATTGTAATGTTGACTAAAAAAAAGTTTCAATTTTAATATTCATTTTTATTCGATCGACTTGGAAAGTAGTAAGGCACTGATCATTCATTCATTATTTTATATGAATGAAACACGTCCGTGCGCGTTTCGTTTGATAAAAGTATACCTATAGGCGCGAGCTAGCGAGTACTTACGTAGATAGACTCGTTTGTCCTTTATACTTTACACGGGCTTAGGACCGTCAGAAATACCTATTTTATTTAAACTTCTTTTCGATTATTAACCACGATTGTTCTTTTCACAACAAATCAATTTATAAACGGACTGTAGGTATAAACTTCAGGCGTATTTAAAAAATCGGAGTTTTCTACAGAATAATTAACTTACATACCTATTAACAGTTTATTTACACTATTTACACTTCTCTGTATCGAAGCAACTGCTCAAAATGGAGTCCGCTGCGTTCAATACACAAAGGTACGCGTTTAATACAATTGTCTTTTAATTTTCTTAATGTGTCTTGATCACTTTTCACTTTATCAAAAGCGTCCACTATCGCAATGCGTAAATCATCACAGCTTTCATATTGACTGACGTGTATAACTTTTTATTTCCGATCACAAGAAAAAATCCAGGGGCGTTAAGTCAGGACTTCCAGGTGGCCAAGACATAGGCCCTCCTCGACCTATCCACCTATCACTAAACTCACTTTCCAGGTACATCGTCTACTAACTCAGATATTACTCTCCTTAACATCTCTAAGTACGAATTGCCGGTTAGATGACCTTCAATAAAAATAGGCCCTATTAGTTGGTCGTTAATAATACCGGCCTACACGTTCACACTGAAACGAACCTGGTGATGGTTTTCTCGTATCAAGTGGGGGTTAATTAGAGCCCAGTAATGCTCATTGTGCACATTGTATAGTCCCACTCGAGTAAACAGTGACTCGTCCGTCCAGAGTATGTTGTCGTTTGTATTATTTAACAACCACTGGCAAAAGGCGATTCTTTCCGGTGCGTTGTTTATTACGTGAGCCTTACGAAAATGATACGGGTGTAATCCTTGTGTACGTAATATCTTCCATACGAAGTTTTGGCTAACATCGAATTCTCTTGCTGCCATCCTTGTCCTCCGCCAGGGATCGCGCTCGAAGTACTCAAGAACATCTTCAAACTCCGGCGAATAATAATTTAAACGTCCTTGACCTTGTTTACGCATGTACCGCTATGGTATTACTGACCGACTGAAAGCCAGGGACGAGGGACGCCGACGATTACAAGGACAAGTGAGCAACGCCGTCATTGGTCGACTCCGGCGCAACTCGGTAGCTTTGTTTTTATTGGCTAATACGATTTTGTGACTCGCTATTAAAACGTATAGTATTTCTATTTTTAGAATGTACCTACCGTGTAGCGCTACTACTGGTTCTCACTTTTTATCTGTAAACGATATGAATATCGACTTTGATGAAAAAAAATATACATATATTATTAAATTAACGTTATATATAGATTCTGTTATTGATAAATAATTCAAAATTTTCGTTTCCAAAACGCTTTCAAAATCACCCGGTATAAACTCTAATTTATGTGTAAAACAGGATGTTTGCTGTTTGTTATTAATTATTGTGAGTTTCCGATATTTCAAAAATATCGCAAGTGTCGTGGCACTGGTACATACTTACTTTGCTCACACATATAAATTATATAATAAAAATTGATAATCTAATGAGAATTTTAAAGGTTCTGGAACCTTTAAAATATTCATCTACAGATGTAATTTAGACTATAATTAAAAAATTATTTATTAGCAGAAGCAATTACGCAGCTGTAGATAAAAATAACTACTTTCAGGTAATTTGTCCAATGCCATGGTTTAATTTACGCCACATGCAATACCAGCCGAACTCTAACCACGGTCCTCACGGCTATTTGCTGTCAACTCAAGACAATATCGCCCATCTGTCTCGCTTCGGCTTACTGTCCAACAGAGAAGGTATTCTTAGATATCGAAGATCTCTCGAATTAAGTAGAGAACTTGCTCCGGGAAAGAGTAAGGATGTCTCCTTAACTCTTATGGAAGGCAGTATAACAGTTCTCACTCCAGAAGAAACGGTCGTAGTTGCGAACGACGTTAATGACGGTCGGGCCAGTGTCAAGAGGAAAATGAAAAATGCGTTTCTAAACTTGTTCAAAAGCAAGGCAGCAAAAACTGAACAATTGGCGAAAGCCGAAGAAGTGCCAAAAATTGATCCAGTAACAAAAACTGAAGCATCAAAAAGTGAACAAGAAGCAAAGAATGACGACGCAGCAGAGACCGAACAGCCTCTTTCTGGTCTTGACTCGAAATGTATTCCGGAAATATCTGGACGATCGATGGTGCAAATGTCAGTGAACATACGTTTGGGGGATAGGACGGGAAAAACAAGATACGCTTTAGCGTATGTACCAAATGAGCTCGAGTGCTTGGAACCGTTCTACGAAGACAGCTTTCTAGGCGGCTCCTGCCTTAAAATAAACCCGTCAGATGAAATGAGCGACGAGCATTGGTTATCTAGACTATTCTTTTGCGATTTCTACTGCCAAAATAGTTTTATTGCTTGCGTTGTGACAAAGAATCTGGTCGGTCATGAGGACCAATTTTTAAATATGAGACTGACCATGGTTGACGCAAAGGAGGGGTATAAAAAAGTAGTTTTGGTTGGGCGCAGTGTGCCTCATGGGTACGAAGCGGCGTCTGCTGCTGAGGTTATCAATTTGTACCCCCTGAGTGATCCTACAGACCCTGAGTTCAGAGAACTGCAGAAATATATAGTGTTGAATGAGCCGGGTTTCTATATGCCTATAGCGAATGCTTACGGGTGGAAAGTGAGGTGAGTATTATTAGTTTTAGATTTTATTTTAGTATTCTTTTGATTTAGAATTTCATGTGTGTCTGACATAAATATAGTGATAGGTCTGTGCCAGTGTGTAATATTAAGTGTTTATAACCATTTACGCTTCAGCTTGTAATCCCACTGCTAGACATAGGCCTCTTTCCCCATGTAGAAGAAGGATCAGAGCTTAATCCACCAAGTTGCTCCAATGCAGGTTGGCGGATATATTCCCTACTATGAGTAACGATCGCTATCTGGTGGAAAATGATAACAACCGGGACCGACGGCTTAACGTGCTCTCCGAGGCACGGTGGGGAGATCCACAAGGACTGCACAAACACCCAGACCACGGCAAACATCTGTCTAGCCAATACAAATGTATAACAATTTATTGTAATGGAATATTGTAACTGCTATTTAACATGCCTTACTATTTATATCATTTACTTACGATTAATAACATCCATCACATGATCACTAGATGTATGGATTTCTTAGTAATTATATTAAAGTTTTCTCTATAAATATTAACAGATATTATGAGATACCACTTCCTGGAGCGCGAGTTACCTCGATCAACTGTCAAACAGGATTGGACGAAGGACCAGTACTGCTGGGTTATTTTGGATTGTGTTCAAGAGCTCTGTCCCTAGCGGATCCTTGATTGTCATTATAGATTATATGTTATGTATATTATATAATAAATCATTTTGTTATATAAGTCATGTAAGAAATAAACGCTTTATAATAATTATATATTTTGTGTTTTATTGTATAAAAATAACTCGAGAAAAATCTATCAAATGGTAGAATACAAGTCGAATTTATTATTTGACGACATTAACGTTCCATTTTATTAAAATATAATATCGCAGTCAACAAATAACCGTATATCTAATACTATGAAACGAGCAATTCTTGTATATATATATACATATAATGTGAATTTCGGAAACGGCTCCAACGGTTTTCATGAAATTTAGTATACAGGGGGTTTTGGTGGCGATAAATTAATATGGCTGGATTCATTTTTAGAAAAAAATCGTTTCATCCCTATTTTTAGGCTATGAGAAAATGGCTACAATACCGTTCGGATACGAAGGTAAATTTCGCATTTGTCAATAAACTTAATAGCTCAGGTGGGAAATCGCCGGCCGGGATCGATCCCGGCCGGCGATCGTGGTCGAGACGACCACGGTTCAAATTCCCATGTCTCCAGATCGATTATTTTTTTCCTTTTTTTTCTAATTGCACTCATGATTTCTTATTTAAATAACCAGTTCATATTTTTTATTATTATGTCAGCAAAATCGGAAAATATTATTAATATTTTATCAATATGTAATTCGTATTCAAATATGGTTTCCAATAATTGTGTTTGCTCGCAAACGAAAAAAAACCGACTTCAATCACATCGACGAGTAATACAACGTAGATCGACGAAAAAATAGTCAAGTAACTACGCGTTATCAAAGATTACTCAATAAGTATTTATCAGATCTCGATAAAATTTATATGTGACCACATATAAACATCAGCTTTCGATTAAATTAAAAATTACCAAATCAAAATCAAATCGGTACATCCAGTAAAAAGTTATTGCAAATTTTCGAGAGTTTCCCTCGATTTCTCCAGGATCTCATCATCAGATCCTGGTTTCCTTATCATGGTACCAAACTAGGGATATCCTCTTTCCAACAAAAAAAGAATTATCAAAATCGGTACATCTAGTAGAAAGTTATGTGGTATAATACAACGTAGGTCGACGAAAAAAGCGTCAAGTAAAAACGCATTATTAGATATAACTCAAAAAGTAGTTGTTAGATCTCAAATAAATTAAAATGGGACCAATTGGCACACACCACCTTTCGATTAAAACAAAATTTGTCGAAATCGGTCTACCCGGTCAAAAGTTCTGATGTAACATACATAAAAAAAAAAAAAAACATACAGTCGAATTGAGAACCTCCTCCTTTTTTGGAAGTCGGTTAAAAATACACGATTTACTGTATTGTATTGTATTGTTGTGGGCTCGGTTTTCCGCATTTAGACACACACACACGATTTACTAAATATATCGAGTTAAGCTCGGTCACCAAGTGCAGGACTTGCAGCAATTATGGTACCGCAGCTAAAAACCAGCAACCTACCTTGGCCGTTACCTTGCTTACCTTTTTAATTCGTCAATTCATTTTGAGCAGGATATTCCTGCTGTGCACTAACCTCGGTTACTGTCAGTACGTCACCTCAGGCTTAAAGAAAATCAGAATGTCGTAGCTGATCCCTGTTGGTCCCACTTGGCTGTACTTCTGATTACTAACTGCCAATGGGTTAATATAGTTGGTCAAGAGTTTATGCTAACTTTTTTTGGAACTTCAAGTTATTCACATTTAAAATTATTAATACTGGCGTTAAAAATCTCGTGATTAAATCGTTAGCACATAATGAGTTAACTTTCGCCTTTTATTTATACAAATAAATAAAATTGGAGTGTCTGTTTGTAATATTAAAATATATACACGGTACATATACCAAAATAACAATTTTTGTCTGTCTGTCTGTCTATCTGTTGGTTCCGGCTAATCTCTGAAACGGCTGGATCGATTTCGACGGGACTTTCACTGGCAAATAGCTTGTGTAATAAGGAGTAACTTAGGCTGCTTTTATTTTAGAAATTTATTTATTTTATAATTCACCGAACTAAAAAATAACTTTTTTGTTTAATTCCACGCGGACGAAGTCGCGGGCAAAGCTAGTTCTAATAAAACTATTATCTAGTATTAAAATTATTTTATTGAACTTATAAAGTGCATCATTATTTAAACAATATCTCTATCTATACATCAAAATTTAAAATAATGATCAGAAATGTGTCAATTTTCTTGAGCGCCATCATATCAGATTCATCACTTCCTATCGCAGTCCACTGCTGGAATAGGTCTCCACAAGTTCACGCCAAAACTAGCGTGAGCTCATATGTGTTGCCTTCCGTACCTGTAGTGCCCGCTACCCGCCGCCCGCACCCAATCACTTCAATAAAATCATATTAAGTTTATTGCGTGTTCCTATTCATCATTCCAGCCTATTGCAGTCCACTGCTGTACATAGGCCTCCAACAAGTTCGCGCCAAAAATGCGTGAACTCATGTGTGTTGCCCATAGTCACCACGCCGGGCAGGCGGGTTGGTGACCGCAGGGCTGGCTTTGTCGCACCGAAGACGCTACTGCCCGTCTTCAGCCTGTGTTTTTGAAAGCCAGCAGGTGGATTCCCGCCATCGATCGGCTTTTTAAGTCCAAGGTGGTAGTGGAACTTTGTTATCCCTTAGTCGCCTCTTACGACACCCACGGGAAGAGAGGGGGGGCTATATTCTTTCCAACCCGAGGAGGGTCCGTAGCTACTAAGCAAGCCGGTGAAGGCGGAAAGCCGGTCTACTTCCCCGCTATCAGAGATGTTGAAGCGTTACAAAGCAATTACATATGTACACATCCGATTACTTCAAATATATCAGTCTTAATGACTTTTAAATGTAAATAATAATTATTTTCTTTAAATGCACAATAACTATAATTAACTTGTTAACGATTCTAGCACTAATCGATACGATTAAAAAGTAATAAGTATAAGATTATTCTTATTTTACAAGAGCAGTCATTTTTATTTGTCTCTAAGTGAGGCGTCTTTTAATTGTTTTGAGGGAAGTGCCGTGTGATTGTGAAAATAAAATATGGAACGATAGATTTGAAGTACTTACTAATTCCTTCTTTACGTGACTGCTTAATCAAGAAGAAAATCTAAAAGGATTCAACAAGATCGGTGCAGGATTCATGGCTGACCAGGAAAAGGCTCTTTTAGTGTGACGTCGGTAAATACGATTTTTCGTACTTGTAATTATCTTATTTCATATTAGTACGCCGCTGGACTCAGAATATCTTCCAAAATATATAATACAAGTACATAATAGTGTTGACCAGCTAGGTCCACATGAAAACAACCATCTGAATTTTGAATCGCAACCTATATATAATATTTACTATTTAATATTTACTATTCACTGAGCTTATCTATAAAAGTAAAGATAAAACAATATATAAGAATAAATTTACAAGGCTTATTAATTCCGCCTGTAAAATCCCACTAGAATAGGCTTTTTCTCAATGTACGAGAAGGATTTGAGCTTAATCCACAACTCTGTTTCACTCCGGTTTGGCGGATACATTCACTATAAGTAACAATTGCTTTATGATAATAACCGTGACTGTCAGCTTAACGTGCTTTTCAAGGCACGGTAGGGAGACCTACAAGGACAGACACAGAAACTGCTGAGTAATATTTGCAAAGGTACAAATATCCATCACAGCAGGAAATATCCTTAAAATCAAGGGCAGCCCGAGTGGAGAGTTATTTTGTAGAAGATCACAGCTAAACAATAGTGCTCTCAAGTACTTAGTGCTGTTCCTGTGGTGAGCAAGGTTTAGCAGGCGTCTGCAGGCTGCGATAACCGCTTAGCAGCGGATGAGAAGCACGCTTGTTTGTCGACTCAGGATTGTATTTAAAAAAGGTGTTTTAGACAAAAGTTCATTCTATCATTTTTATTGAACCATCTACTAACCTTTGAAAATACACAAGAATAAACATTATTTAGTCATCATTACAGCCTGTACAGTCCACTGCTGGACATAGGCCTCCACAAGTTTACGCCAAAAATAACATGAACTCATGTGTTTTGCCCATAGTCACCACGCTGGGCAGGCGGGTTGGTGACCGCAGGGCTGGCTTTGTCGCACCGAAGACGCTGCTGCCCGTCTTCAGCCTGTGTATTTCAAAGCCAGCAGTTGGATGGTTATCCCGCCATCAGTCGGCTTTTTAAGTTCCAAGGTGGTAGCGGAACTGTGTAATCCCTTAGTCGCCTCTTACGACACCCACGGAAAGAGATGGGGTTGGCTATATTCTTTAGTACCGTAGCCACACAGTATTATTTAGTAAAAACAGCAAAAACTATTATCTTAATTAAGGAAATAAAAGAACCTAGAAACTGCCATTATACTTATACGAGTAATTAATGTGGCTTCAAACGCACGTGTTACGTAGAATAACAGGAAAAGCTGAATGATTGCACTTAATATCATTCATTTTTAACATAAATTTTATCTTTAAGATCGTTGAACTATAACCTTGGCCACACTAGAACTATTCTTAGAATCTTAAGCCTTTAGAGGACCATTCTGGTGTAATGCGTGAGCCATGTCGGCGGACCCTAAACACCGACGGTCGCGGGTTTGATATCCGCTCAGAGTGAATATTTGTGTTTATACAAATATTTATTTCCGTTCTGGTTGTTAGTTGTTTTGGGTCTCCCCATCGTGCCTCGGAGAGCACTTTAAGTTGTCGTTCCCGGTTGTTATGTACACCTGATAGCGATCGTTACTCATAGTAGGTAATATATCCGCCAACCCGCATTGAAGCAGCGTGGTGAATTAAGCTCTGATACTTCTCCTACACGGGGAAAGAGGCGTATGTCCAGCAGTGGGATATTACAGGCTGAAGCGTAAGCCTTTAGAGTTTAAGCAAAGTTAAGATAATTTTGGTTAAAGATAGGTCAACGGCTTTGTTGCGCAAATGTAATTTAAATGTCACTTTTACGTAGATAGTATATAACACACACTTAACGAAAGTCAAAAATAATATCATTTCCAAAAAAAAAAAAACCCAAACCCAATGTTATATGCAACCTTAACTTAGTTAAAGTAGTCCAAATTGTTAGCCAAGAGTGTTAGTTATCTTCAAAAAAAAAACGGACTTCAATTTACATCGACTTGTAATAAAATGAAAACTGAATCACGTGGTTAGTCGAAAATAAATATTAGTTGAATACGCATTATAATGGATAACTCAAAAATAGCTCGTTGGATCTCGTTCAAATGCAAATAGAACCACACGACAAGCATCTGGTTTCGAAAAAAAAAACATCTAAATTGGTAAGCCTCGTAATAAGTTATAAGCTACATACACACAAAAAATACAATTGAATTGAGAACTCCCTGCTTTTTTTATACAACTAGATTGGTAAACAAGCGTAGGGGAGACTGGGTACGGTTGAAACAATTTCACTTCATTAGTCCGTCCATTGCAGACGATTTAGACAGTGTCAGACAGACACTGCGTCGCTTAGAACACACTTTAGGAAAACGCAGAGTTGCTTAAGCTCTGTGCCACCCTCTCGACCTCACTGGCTAGGCCCACAGGAACGACGAGTCGATACGTGTGGAGCCAGTTCGGCTGCAGGAGTCTTTCGCATTTTAGAGCTATGCCACGAATGCTTGACGAAAACCCCATTCCGGGTTTCAAATGAAGCTTTCCTTCTCTGATGATTTTGAGCCAGGCTTATCCCTCGGTCGCCTTTTACGACCCCACGGGAAGAAAGGGAGTAATGCTATTCTACATCGTCAATAATTTTGTTTTTATTATACGCTTTATATTAGCTTCACTTGTATGTTTGTAAGTTTGTAACCGACTTCTATCAGCTTTCAATTAAATTAAAAATTATCAAAATCGGTACACCCAGTAAAAAGTAATGTGGATTTTTAAGAGTTTCCCTCGATTTCTCTGGGATCCCATCATCAGATCCTGGTTTCCGTATAATGGTATTAAACTAGGGATATCTCTTTTCCAACAAAAAAAGAATTATCAAAATAGGTACATCCAGTAAAAAGTTATGCGGTATAATACAACGTAGGTCGACGAAAATAGCGTCAAGTAAAAATGCATTTTTAGATATAGTTATATCTAGAAAAGTAGTTGTTAAATCTCAAATAAATTTAAATAGGAGCAAATGACACACATCACCACCTTTCGATTAATTTTTTTTTGTCGAAATCGGTCCACCCAGTCAAAAGTTCTGAAGTAACAAACATAAAAAAAATCCAGTCGAATTGAGAACCTCCTCCTTTTTTGGAAGTCGGTTAAAAATATGCTTTATTTATTGATTATTTATACTCTAAGATTAATTTAGGATCTCTTTGACAATAGTAATCAGTCTTCTTCATTTTAAATGCTATTTTTAATTTTGTTGCACTTGAACTGCAGTTAGGATAGTTCGGTTCATCTCCATTCTCGACCAGCTCGTTCTCGTTCCTAGTTTGAGGTTTTGATTAATTTTATTAAACTGTTGGCCTATATTGACGACTTCAGACTTCTAAGTCCAATTTTCGCGCCTCTTTCTTCTTCTTTCTCTTTTCCTTCTTTGGTACATCAAAATATATATCGCGTCCCGGAAAGACACGATATGCAGACCTCTAAATCTACAAAGCTTTCACCGTCGAAACCGTCCCCTGTTTCAACCGTCCCCAGTCTACCCTACGGCTCACCTGATGGTAAGCGATAACAGTGCAGATTTTGATAAGGATATGTCCTACTATGCCCTATCTTATTTTTAGCATTTGTCAAGTGGTTTGATAACCCATCAATATCGTATAGTACAATAGTAGGGTAATATCAGTGTCGTGTCCTTCAATGTTAGTGGCATTTGAATATTATTTATCAGCAGTTGATTCGATAGATCGACAATCGGTTACTCACCTTATTCTTTGAGGAACTAGTAATCTTAACGATTGTTATTTACTAGAACATATTTCCATTGACGATGTACTATTTATATGTTTATTATAGTTAAATTATAATAATTACTCACGACATTACGTGAATATCTTCTGTGTGCATATACTTTATGTCTCAAGTCAATTTACAATCATCTACTTAGTGAATATGTAAGTATATAATTATCTATCTATTATGTTGTGTATTTGTATGTATGGACTCGTACGTGTGTGTTTTTTTTGTTTTGTTTTGAGATCTAATATACTGACTAATGTATTTTTATAAACAGAATTCTGAATTTTGACTAGATATTGTATTTTGACATTGTTGTCATTGTAATTTCTACATATGAATTTCTTAACCAAATTATTGATATTTATTTCTTTTAATATTATCCAATGAGAGTAATGTATTTTTATTGGCATTGTAAATTTTAATCAATGTATTTTGATAAGATTGCATATTTCTAATTCTACATTTATCATTATTTTCTTCGTTTGTCATACCTGTGTTTTTGCGGTGTTTTATTTTGATTGACTTTCTTGTGTCTTTTTTTTACTTGTGTCTTACTTATGTGTGTTATTTACTTGTGTCTGGAGCAAAGCTCTGTAAACTTGTATGTATGAAATAAATAAATAAACATATATATGGTATGTATGTATGTGTGTATGTATTTATACTTGTAAATATGTAATATATAACAGTTATTTAGCTATAACGTTGCTATTTCTGGCACTGTGTCCCCTGTCGCTGTATGGCACTCTCTCTCATGAGCATTGGTTGACTGGAAGAGATCTCTTCTAGAGATAAGCCCACTTTTGCCATCAACTTTGTGTGTAATTTTCTGTATATTTTTTTTAGGTGCAATAAACTATGTGGGTGATATCTCAATAAATACCGGTTTTAACGCGCTTCAGTCTGTAATATCCCACTACTGGGCATAGGCCACTTTCTCCACGTAGAAAAAGGATCTCTAATCCTTAATTCACCACGCTGCTCTAATGCGGCTTGGCGGATATATTCCTCACTATGAGTAACAATTTGCTATCAGGTGTACATGATAATAACCGGGATCGACAGCTTAACTTGCTCTCCGAGGCACGGTGGGGAGACCCACAAGGACTAACAACAACTCTCAACACTCCAAATGAGAATCAAACCCGCGACCGTGTCAGTGCTTAGGCGCCACCAACACAGCACACGCACCATTAAACCAGAGCGATCTCTTCAATCAGTTCCTACTTTAGCTTATTACTATGTTAATACTCGTACGTACATAGGGTAGTTATGTTTTTAAACTATTTTTCCAATGTCCTATTTATTTTAGAAATCACTGAAAATGTAAAGTAATGCAGAATTTTTAAGGGCTGCGTTGATTAAAGAAATTAAGTCTTGCGTCTTATTATGCATGAAGATGTGGACATTAGTTTTGAACCGGAGCAGCGTTTCATCCAAATGACATTTACTTTAATTTCATTTATTTTTCTCGGGGTAAGAATTTATAGGGAATATATATTTATATATATTTTTAATAATCTATATTTAGGCATTCTATAAATATAATTATTAAGACGCTGCTGCCTGTCTTCGGCATGTGCATTTCAAAGCCAGTAGTTGGATGGTTATCCCGCCATCGGTCGGCTTTTAAGTTCCGAGGTAGTAGCGGAACTGTGTTATCCCTTAGTCGCCTCTTACGACACCCACGGGAAAAGAGGGGTCAAGTGCCCATAGACACAGTGCCCCCCCATTCCATAGTGCCCTATGGAAAGTTCTTCTTTCCAGCTGGACCATACGTTTGCTTATAAGCCTGATAATAAAAGAAAGTAAACACATTTGTACTATATAAAAAAAATTGTTTATTGAACAAAACAGAAAAACAAAAAAGTGATCCGAGTGTCGCTATAAAAATCTATATAAATAAAAATAATTGTTGCTAAGCGCATAACTCGAGAATGGCTCGACCAATTTGGCTAATTTATTGATTTTTTGTTCCTTAAGGCCCACGGAAGGTTTTAATACAAAAAAAAAAAAAAATAAAAAGTTACTATTAACTTTTGCCAGAACGAAGTCTTTCCGGGCAGCTAGTTGATTATATAATTATGAAGTTAAAATGCTTGATTTACATACATGTACACACTCGAATATCTAAGAAAACAACACTTGAAAAATTCCCTTAAAGATTACACACTTAAATAATCCTCATTAGCCTTGTCGAGTTCAACGACCCGTGATATGTTGAAAACCTATATTAGTGACGTATGTTGCAGATTTTCCTATAAATATCGTTGAAGTTATCGGATGCGAACTCAGGCGCAATAGATAAACTGTTCGCATATTACATTGTTAAGAAAAAAATATTATATATTTTTTTCTCAGTTTTATCTGACGACTTGAAGACAGAGAATCTATTACGTAAGTAATTTTTGCGTATTTTCAGTTTCAATATTTTTTATTTTTTATAGTAATATAATTATTTGTGAATAGTCAAATATTTAAAGAGTGCCAAGTTTGAATCGTATTCGCACTCAAAGGGTTCTGTACTAAAATATAATTTGTATCTATATACATAAAAATCAATTGCTGTTCGTTTGTCTCGTTGAAACTCGATAATGGCTGGACCGATTTGGCTAATTTTGATTTCGAAATATTTATGGGAATTCAGATTCAAAAAATATTTTTAGGTATCGTAAAAAAACAAAAACAAAATGCGTCATTTCTTGTGTTACGGTATTTAAAGCGACCTCATTTAATTCTTAATTTTATATTTATTATTCGTCGATATAACGGCCACATTAACATACTTTTTTTTTGTCGGAATGACGGTTCACGATTACGGAACGAGAGATTCAGTACGTTTCATAACGTTATTTTTTTGTACTCTGAGGGTCCAGAACGCAAAAATTCATACTTTTTATTATTTGACGGTAATTTAAAATAGTTCGATTAGTGTTTTAGGTTGTGTGACCTATGTGTGCATAGCTAAAAATGTAAGTTTTATTAATAGTAGGTATAGGATTAATGAATGTGTAAGTTGGTATGTAATTTCACCACTGATATATTTTTTAAAGATCTTTATTGATATATATTTAATTATCTGACTTAATAAACTCTACTCAATTATAACTCAACGATCTTTGTAATCATGTGTGTGTTATTTTATTCTCGTTTTTAACCGATTTCCAAAAAAGAAGGAAGTTCTTAAATCGAGTGTTTTTTTTTTTTGTATTTCACCTCAGAACTTTTGATTGGTTGGCCTGATTTCGATGATTTTTTTAATAGAAACCTTGTGCGTGACACGTGGTTCCATTTAAATTTAATTGAACTCTTATAAGTGCTTTTCGAGTTATGTCTAATAATGCGTATTTACTTGACTATTTTTTCATCGACCTACGTTGTATTATACTGTATAACTTTTTCCTTGGTATACCGATTTTCATTAATCGAAAGCCGATGCTTGTTTTGTAATCCCATTAAAATTTGATCGAGATCTGATAACTACTTTCTGAGTAATCTTTGATAAAGCGTATTGACTGGGCTATTTTTTCGTCTATTTACGTTTTATTACTTGTCGATGTAATTGAAGTCGTTTTTTTTTTGTTTGCGAGCAAACACAATTTTTTCTATTACAATAAGTGGACTAGGCATTTATTTTGTTACTATGTTACAAAATGCTGTAACATTCGTTTTCCTTATATTTACATAGGTACAATGAACCAAGGTTATTTTATATTGTAGTTTGCTTTTTCTATGAAAAATAGGGTTTTCTATATTTTTCGTATTTAAATAGCAATTTTATCGTTGCAGAAGTTACTATTATCAAAAGAAAAAAAAAAATGTCATACTTTTTTAAATTTTATTACAGATAAAGATAAGTTGAATATGAACATAATGTATAATAACTTAATATTATTTAACACTCCGAATCGGTAGTGGATAGTAATTATTATTATTTGCAAAATTACGATTTAAAAGTGCTTTAGAAGCCTGATAAAATGATGAGAGAATTTATTGATCTTTGCTATTATATTTTACTAGCTGACCCCGCAAACGTTGTTTTGCCATATATTTTATTAACCCCCTTAATCCCCCCCTCTACAACTTAGGGGTATGAAAAATATATGTTGTTCGATTCTCAGACCTACCCGATATGCACATAGAATTTCATGAGAGTCGGTCAAGCTGTTTCAGAGGAGTTTAATTACAAACACCGCGACACGAGAATTTTTTATTAGAATTGTTATAGGAATTTAATTTTTTTGGAGCCCCGAAACTCACTTGACTAAAGACCGGTTTCGGTAGTTTTGGATAAAATTTACCATAATATAGTGGAACTCGATGATGTAAAAGAAAAAAAAGAGTTTGCTTTAGACCACACAACTGAAGTAAAACTTACAAAACGTAACTCTTTCTCTTTCTATCATCACTAACTTATTATCTCCCTCTCAACATTGCTTCGCCTGATCACACTTTTCGTAACACTCTCGCCACGCATTCACCAGCTCACTCTTTAAGTTAAGCGTGCGTAAATAAGCTTTAGTCCAAAAACATGTCATAAACTTCAATCCGTTGGATACTGTCATCTGTGTAATAGCGTTAACGGTAACTGTTGAATCAGGCTTTGATTCTTTAACAGTATTTCAGCAATGGTTGAACTCAACTGCGCGGCTGCAGGAGTGGCGGGCGCTAGGTTCACCGCGGCGCTGCAGTTCTTCGCGGCCTCTCAGTGCCTCCTTCAAGAGTCCTGGCCACCACAAGCTGATGTCAAAAGTATGTTTATGACAACATGTTTAGACGACATGTTTAGACGACAACATATGAGTTAAATGTACACAAATAAGACACACATGCCTTGAAATATGTTATTCGCAATATCAACATTACAATAAATAGATGAATTGATTTGTACAGGCGCTATACGCTTAAGTCTTTCCCTTGTCGCTTAGGCTGATTTTAACAATGACTTTCCATATAGATGTCGAGGACAGCGTTATTCTGACTATCGTCATACATCATTTTTTTATAACATACACACACGGTCGTTTGTTCCTATGTTAAGCAACTTAATGCTTGTGTTACAGGTAACAGTTGTTGACTAAATTTTTTTTTTCATAAATATACATAGAAATAATACATATATAAATATATAAATTAACCCAGATTCAGGCGGGAATCGAACCCGTAACCCGCGGAACAGAAAACAGGGCCACTACAAACTGCGCCACCGGGTTAGTCAAACATCATGTGGGCGAATAGTCTGATAATCTAGCAACTACGTCGTAAATGCCATAATCTTCGGTTTAGTCCCGATAGCGTCGCCTGCTCCAGGACGCCACGCCAAACTTCCTTTTCGGTCTGAGTTAATAACTCTCTCCGATATATATAACATATTTTAAAATTTGTTGTACTTTTACAACATCTATACTAATATTATAAATCTGAAGAGTTTGTTTGTTTGTTTGAACGAGCTAATCTCAGGAACTACTGATCCGGTTTGGAAAAATTATTTCAGTGTTAGGTAGCCCATTTATCGAGGAAAATTATAGGCTAATAATATTTAGTATCTCTTTATTCTTAAATTAACGTGGATAAAACCGCGGGCACATCTCAGTTAAGAATAATGCTATGATGGATGTTAATTTAGCTAGTTCTAAAATTTCCTCTCTTCTCATTTTATATTTTACGCTAATAAATTTTATTAGACGGGTCCCATTTCGACATCATTGTGGTGGGTGCTGGCACGGCGGGGGCGACGCTTGCAGCGAGGCTGTCTGAGCTACCATTACAGATCCTGCTGTTGGAAGCTGGCGGCGATCCACCGCAAGATAGCATCGTAAGTGTAAACTTGTTCGAATTGTTGAACTAAATAAATTTTTCACAGAAAGACTATTTAAGTTCTTCTAACTCTTTTTACCTTTCAATTGTGTAAAAAGATCGTATATATAAGTATTTTGTTATTTTTTTAGGTACCTGCATTAAAAAACTCCATGAAAGGAACTTATTATGATTGGAATTTCACCACTACAGATGATAAATATTCGAGCCAGGCCCTGCGAGATGGTAGTCAGAGCCAACCACGTGGCAAGATGTTAGGAGGCAGCGGCTCCATCAACGACATGATATACGCTCGGGGTTTCCCCGCCGACTACGACGAATGGGCTTCCATGGTCGGAGACGATTGGCTTTGGAGCAACGTATTGTCGTATTTCAAAAAAACTGAACGCTTAACTGATGAAAGGATTACAATTGATCCTGAACTGTCATATTTTCATGGTTTTGATGGAGAAATTGAAGTGTACGGCTCGAATGATTCCACTTTCACTTCAGATAAATTACTCGAAGCTTTCGAGGAGCTTGGTCTTGATATTGTGAAAGACATGACAAATCCATCCAAAATCGGCGTGGGTAGATTTTCTCATACAATAAAAGATGGTAAGAGACATAGTTCTCTGACTGCTATGCTCAATAAAGCGTCAGAGAAAAATAATTTACACGTTTTAAAAGATGCACACGTTACTAAAATACTACTTGAAAACGATACAGCTTATGGTGTTAAAGTTTTATTTGACGATGACGAATTTCACTTTTTTGCTGAGAAGGAAGTTGTCGTAACGGCAGGCACATTTAATACTGCTAAACTGTTGCTGCTATCAGGAATAGGCCCAAAGGAACATTTAGGTGATATGGGTATAAGCGTTGTTAAAGATTTACCGGTCGGTGAAAACCTTCATGATCATATCATGGTGTTAACATACTTAGCAGCGGAAAATGGTACATGCCAAACGAGCGAAAAAGATTCTCACCTGGAAACTATCAAATATCTTTACGACGGAAGCGGATCTCTAGCTAGGTCTTCTGATATGGGAGCTTACTTATCGTTCAATAAGGATACTACAAATGTACCCGATTTTGCTATTTACCCCTCATGTATACCCGTTAACAATGATTTCTTTACACCATGCGTGGAACTATTAGGCTTCAAAAAGAATATTTGTGAAAAAATTGATGCTCTAAATAAGGATTACGAGATCATAAACCTAGCAGTTGTTAATCTTAAGCCAAAATCTAGGGGAAAAGTTCTTTTGCAGTCTCTCGATCCTCTCGACCCACCTCTTATTTACTCGGGAACCTTCGATGATGTGAGCGACTTAGATAACTATCCTGATGCGATAGAATTTGCTTGGTCTGTAGCTGATACGAATTATTTCAGTTCAAAAAATGCTTTCGTTATAGAATTTGATATTGACGAATGTAATGATTTGTCTGATCGAGAGAGATTGGAATGTACAGCGCTTGCTACAGCGATGTCAGCCTGGCATGCTGTCGGTACGGCCGGTATGGGAACCGTGGTGGATTCAGAATTAAGGGTAAAGGGTATCACTGGGCTGAGAGTAGCTGACGCTAGTATTATGCCTAAAGTAGTTCGCGGTAACACAAATGCTCCTGTCGTAATGATAGCTGAAAAAGCTGCAGATTATATAAAACGTAGTCTTGGCCTTTTGAATGACGAATAAAAATTAACATACTTTATATGACCATAAATAATATAGCTGTGGAATATGATTTAAGAAATTTGACAAGTATTTAATTTGTAGTACATTGTTCAGTATTATTTTTAGTTTTAAAATTATTGTCAATTATTAGGTTTTTTAATTGTTCCTATATATGTTAGGCTATAAAGTTTTTGAACGCCTTTTCTATATGTTTCTATACATATTACACAATATACATATTATATAAAAGTGCATTGTACTCGTATATTTTGATTTCTAGTACTTAGTGTTTCGTTCTACTTTTCTTACCCTTTTATTTTCTCTTTTTCCGGTTGACTAATATGAATATCATAGATAGTTTTAGAAATGTAATGTCTTACATAATTTTTGTATTTGATTTGTTTCGACATTTAGTAAATATACTTATATATTTATTTTTACTGCGAAGTGCCTTTAAAATGAAAATGTTGTTGAATTAATTGTTCGAAATTAGTGATACACTCGATACAGTTGAAAAAAAAAAACGTTTCGAAATTCGAATATACCGAGTATGTTTTTTTTTTTAACTAAACACTATTCTCGTCCAAAAACTTGTCATAAATTTCATCATAAATCGGAATAATTCTGATATGCTTGAAAGAATATCCAAAAATAAAAATATATTTTTGTAAAAAAAATAAAAATTTAAAAATTTCTAAATGTATGTCTAATGTATATAACACTAAAGTCCTCCGGGACTTACTGTCTCAAACGAACTAGACGGAAGATCATAGTTGAGCAACAGATCACTTTCACTGTATGTAAAGCAGCGGGCGATGTGTCAGTTTCACCCCCAGTAAGGAGTGACATGTAACCAGACGTAACCGGCGACCGCTACGGAGCGTTATATGATATGTTTACTATGATTTATTCATACATGCCATCATTATATCATTATGTAACTTCTACAATCATTAAATTATTTATTTTTATTGTGTACTACAGCTACATAATATACATTAAACATAGTTTAAAGATAGTTACAAATTGTGTAGTATACATCTATCTTTATGGACAAACTTGTGGCTATTAAGCCATTTTTTCCAGGCAAGTAAGAATAGAAAGGATAAAACCAATGTCAAGATCGGGCGGCGGTGGAGTTATAAACAAACTAATAATTATACAAAATACACGTACATATAAATAAAAATGTATTTAAAAAAGCAAGTGAGATCGCTACTCATAGTAGGGATCCGTATAATATAGCCGTCAACCCGCAGTGGAGCAGTGCGGTGGATTTAGCTCTGATTTTTCTCCTACATGGATAAGGAGGCCTCTGCCCAGCAGTGGGATGTTGCAGGCTGAATCGTGTAATTAAATAAAGTTCGTGCATATAACCTCACATGATAGGAGCGTCTTAGTAAAATAATGTATTTATTATTTTATATAACACTAGCTGACCCCGCAAACGTTGTTTAGCCATAACACAAAATTTCAAATATTTTTCTCAATTTGATCGCAGCACCAACTGTCGGGACTAACTGAAATTAAAATAGAATAATATTTATTATGTGATGCTGCGATGGTAGCGCAGTCTACCGGATCCAATGTAAAACATTCTAAAATTAACAACAAATTATAAATGAAAAATTAGTTAAATTAACATTTTCTAGTGGACCAAATTGTGAATCTAAACCATCCTCGAATCCCCTTGAACTCACACAAAAATTTTCATCAAAATCGGTCCAGCCGTCTAGGAAGAGTTCAGTGACATACACACGCACACAAAAAAATATATATATATATAAAAAGATATATTTACCGTAATATGAACAGTTTGTTTAGAGTTTTTATATGTAAATTGAAGTTTATTATTCAATTGCGTTCAGACACTTTTACATATTGTACAGTTATATTTTTTTATTAATACAAATGTGGTAAACAAGTGAACGATCTGCCTGATAGTAAGCGGACACCGTAGCTTATGTACGCCAGCTACACCGGGAACATTGACAGCGTATTGCCGACTATATCCCCAACCTTTCCCAGGTTCAATAACGTTACTCATCACAGGAACACAACAATTTAGCGCAGTATTATGTATCTGTGATCTGATGTTATATTTCGTTATTTTTTTTTATTAATCTTAATTTTACTATTCCGCCACCACCAACCCGCCCGCCCAGCGTGGTGGCTATGGGCAAAACACATGAGTTCACGTTATTTTTGGCGTAAACTTGTGGAGGCCTATGTCCAGCAGTGGACTGTATAGGCTGTAACGATGATGATGTAATGATTACTATTCCGATGTAAATAATAAATCTTCCTTCACTTTATTTCTAACTACAGCTGCCAACTAGCAGGTTGTTTAGTACAAATTCATACATAGTGGCCAGATGTGTAAGAACTGTGGTCACAGTTGAGTTACTTGTACACGAACGAGAACAAGATAAGTTGAATAATATTAGGAAAAAGGAAAGAAACATGGTTTGTATTGTAACTATGTATTCCAGCTCTCTCACTTAATATACAAGGTGTTAACGGTTTTTCTGTGAAATTCATCAAGCAGTAAACAAGCTCCATGTAACAATAAGTCTATCGAAGTTGCGAGAAGGTCGATTAAAAACTCTTATTCAATTTTTTACATTATTGTTTTACACTTTTTTGGAACGAGGTTCTTTATGGGATTATATTAGTTGCGGAGGAGTACCCTAGCCGGCAAAAAACGTCCGTAACGGTAAATAATAGCGTAAGATTCTTATGTATTTGTCTAATGTATAGTCTACGTCTAAGTAGTTTTTTATTTATTTTTATAGATAACAAAAACAATTTAAAAAATGTATACCCGAATAACCATTTCCTTTATACCTCGAATAGAACTTGAAATTATTATTTTATAATAATGAACTTTGTTCCTATCTGGTGTCTCATGACACCACACTTTTTTTTTTTAACTTACTGCACGATCACATTAAGACTGCATTTATAATAAGAATAATGTCGATTTTACTGGTGAACGAATTTTTAAAAATCCGTTCCAGTGATTAGCCCATAGTTCAGTTCTTTGCGTAATGACTTTTAGTTGTACCCATACAATATGATTCTAGTTCTTTATCTAAAGTCAAATTAAAAAAAAATACGTTTACAGTCAGTCAAGCAGATATTAAAGACACATTGATACTTTTTTCTTGTGTTTATGTAAAGCAGGTGTCCCTCTAGGAAGGTTACCCTCGTCTCAAGTTACCACTTCCGGTATCCGACCGTTAGCACCGGAACGAGATGTCTATCGCATGTTTGACTCGAAGACATTATTTAAATTAATATAGACATGTGGTTTAACTCAAATAAAGTATAATTCAAGTGTATTATGTTATCGGTCACCAACCCGCCTAACCAGCGTGGTGACTATGGGCAACACACATGAGTTCACGCATTTTTGGCGCGAACTTGTGGAGGCCTATGTCCAGCAGTGGACTGAAATAGGCCAAATGATGATGATGTTATTTAAGTACATATATTATTAACCCCCTTAATCCCCCTCTTATAATTTCGGGGTATGAAAAATAGATGTGGGTCGATTCTCAGACATACCCGATTAGTGCACAAAATTTCATGAAAATCGGTCCAGCCGTTTTGGAAAGTATGGTAACTAACATTGTGACACGAGAATTTTATATATAAGATTGTATAAAAGTTTATTGATCACGTTTTAATGTAGATGGTGCCGAGATGAACTGGCGATAAACTCAAGAGTTACTCTTTAGCAAATTGTTGATAAATTATCTTTAATTATTGTTAATATTTAAAACTAGATACCGCGTTGGCGCAACGGTTACAGCCATGGATTGTATCTGTTGCGCTGGCGGTTGCGGGTTCGATCCCCGCACATGACAAACATTCGTATTGGCCATACAGGTGTTGCCGTGATCTGGGTGTTTGTGCAGTCCTTGTGGGTCTCCCCACCGTGCCTCGGAGAGCACGTTAAGCCGTCGGTCCCAGTTGTTATCATATACACCTGATAGCGATCGTTACTCATAGTAGGGAATATATCCCCCAACCCGCATTGGAGCAGCGTGGTGGATTAAGCTCTGATCCTTCTCCTACATGGGGGAAAGAGGCCTATGCCCAGTAGTGGGATATTACAGGCTGAAGCGTTTAAAACTTATATAAAATAAATAAATAAAATAGTTTTTATTTTGCTCAAATTATGCAGTTTACATTATCAAGAAGCCCTGCGACCCGTGCTAGCTCAAAAAGCTGTTACAGGCCACAGTGTCTTCCCCAAAAATTAGTTTATTGTTACAAAATCAGACTTTGTGTTCTGATAGCGAAAACATAAATAATACTATCTGTATACAAAGATGACAACACAATAATAAAACAAGGATTATAAATACAAAATTTGGAAAAAAAATGAAAATAAAAAAGGTTGACAATTATTAAACTATAGAAATATATACACTTGACTTGGGGAGTACGCTGGTGAATGCTTGACGAGAGCATTACGAAAAGTGTGATCGGGCGAGGCGAACGGAAGTTGAGAGGAAGATATAAGTTAGTGAAGATAAAAAGAGAGAGACAGAGTTACGTTTCGTAAGTTTTACTTCAGCCGTGTGGTCTAAAGCACGCTCGTTTAATTCAATATTTACATATGTACTCGTATGAGTTTAATTTAAAATTGTTGTTAGAAAGTTTACGTAATAGAGAAAATCAAATAGAATATGATAATTTTTGAAGCATAATATGCTGAATTTTAATAATACTTTATCTACTATAGACGTAAGAAGAATCACAGCTGAATAATTTTGCTTTCACGCGGTGTTGTGTTCCTGTGGTCGGCAACGCGCTTGCGATGCTTCTGGTGTTGCAGGCGTCTATAAGCTACGGTAATCGCTTACCACCAGGTGAGCCGTACGCTTGTTTGCCGACCTAGTTATACAAAAAATATAATAATAATAATAAAACTTTAAAATAAACCTAATATTAGATTTGACGATTTAGTTTCCTCTTCTTAAATTAAGCAGAAAAGTTTATTCTTTAATTTCATCTTCAAAACCGATCACAATGTTTGTTAACGAGAGCTATAGGCTATAATATATCATGTTATGACTTAATGGTAATGAACGTGTTAACGTAAAGTGTTAACTGATGGGAAACGTGTCCAAGAGTCTGTAATTTTATTGATTTAAATAATTTGCTTTTTCTTAATTGCCTATATGAAACCTTAAGTTAATTATTAATTTACGTATTATATTGACAGGGTTTCGTTGAAGTGACTATAAATATAATTTCCAAAAATACTAACCTGACAAATAATATTCCGATATTTTTTTTGGCTTATAAAAAAAATAATCGTTTTATCGTAGTTCCTTCATACATTAAATTAAAAAGAAAAAATAATTTAGTTTGCACATTGCAGTGTACAAAGATATCGCATAACAAACGAAACACGACAAATAGATGGCGCTAATTGACATTCAAACAAATATTAAAACTCATAAAACACATCTTAGAAAGTGATTAAAGATCACGCCGTATCTCATATCAGCATTATGTAAAAGTCAATTTCAATGGCTATAAAAATAGTTATAAAAAATCGCAGTTGCAATTCACAATTATTATGTAACATAGTGTTGCGATGTGTCGTGGTCGAGGATAGGAAGAGAGGCGGACTGCCGGAGATAGCTTCGTTTCCGCGGCTCGGACGCTTTCACCTGCGCGGGCAGACACGTGCGCTGTCACCGTCACGTCAATGTTGGTCAAGATTATTTCATTTCGATAGTTGTTTGGGTAGAGTGGATTTGTAAATAAATAATAATCTATAGAATTTTAATTTTATCGCAAAAGGTATGCAATAATAAATAATAGTGTGGCATTCGTTATGATAAATAAGTTAAAGTATCTAAACAAAAAAAAAAAAAAAATGTAAGATAACAAGTGAAAATGAAACATCTAAAATTATTTACTTTAAACCGCTTTACGTTAAATAAAAAGAATATGGTAAATATATTCCGTGGAAGCTAATCCGGCGATGGTCAAAAGGCTGTGTTTTATTATTTTCTTACACATAATTAATAAAAACAAATGCCAAATCGCGACATCGGAACCACCACTTTCACCGGACCGGCGCGTGTGAGTGCAGTCAGTACTCGACGCGCGCTCCGACCGCACGCGCACGACGTGATGAGACCGACGCGATCATGACTGACGAATTGGAAAAGTCTTCGACGGAAAACGTCACAGTGGTGACGGGGAACTTCCCGACAGTGTCTAGCTTGAAATCCGAGGACTCGACCGAGCAGCTGATATGCAAGACGCCGCAGAAGTTGCCGAAGAAGAAAAGTTGTAAAAGTGTCAGTTCGAAGAGTGTGGAGGCGGGTAGTGATGAGGACGGGCCACGGCGGGTGGTTGTGTTCCTGGGGCTGGCGCAGGTGGTGCTGGGTGCACTGCTGGTGGGTGCGGGCGCCTTGGCCGTGGTCAAGGGAGCCTCGCTGTCGAGGGTCGGGGCGGGACTTTGGGCGGGATGCGTAGCAGTAGTGGCAGGGGTTGTCGGCGTGTTGGCCGGGATTAATGATTGTTATGGATTGAATAATACCTCTGGGTAAGTGTTGTTATTAGATAGTCCTGTTCTATAATAAAAATAAACAAAATAATTATATTAATTTTAGAAACACAAAATATATAATGACAAACGTAATTAACTAAACATTGACTAGCTTTCTTATAAATTCCTTATTTACGTTATTTTAATTAATATAAATTTATATTGACACGAATTAAGTTCAAGAATATTTCTCAAGAAAATCTAAAAGCCTTAAGCATATTTCTGTGTATTTTTGTCGTTTCTGTGTCATGTTTACCTGGATTTCAAACACATAGAGTGTTTGAAATCCAGGATTGAAATAAAACCCACACAAAAACCGTCTGCCGTGCCGTCTCGTCGCAATAGAATAATTTTCTTAAATATAAAACGTCATGCGTGAGCGCTCCGCTGGCTTCCGTTCAGCTGCAAAGTAATAGGAGTAATATGTGTAAAATCGAAAAATCTATTATTACTAGAAAACCATCGAGTTTGTTGTTTGTGTTTAAATACTTAGGAAATTAAGTAATAAGTAAGTTTTTGAAGTAAAACTTCTTTACGCACGCTTGATTTAGGTAAGCTGGTGAATGCGTGACGAGAGCGTTACGAAAAGTGTGATCAGGTGAGGTAAAGAAGTTTTACTTCGATTTGTGGTCTAAATCACACTCCTTTTTTATTATAATAATACAACGTAGGTCGACGAAAAAAGCGTCAAGTAAAAACGCATTATTAGATATAACTCGAAAAGTAGTTGTTAGATCTCAAATAAATTTAAATGGGACCAATTGGCACACACCACCTTTCGATTAAAAAAACATTTGTCGAAATCGGTCCACACGGTCAAAAGTTCTGATTTCTGATACATTAAAAAAAAAAAAAAAAAAAAAAATACAGTCGAATTGAGAACTTCCTCCTTTTTTGGAAGTCGGTTAAAAAGAAGTTAAAATATTTCAAAACTTGATATTTTACTTAATATATTCGCTTCAACCATTCATAAAACTTGAAGTGCTCGCCGCTTTTTTCGTAAGCTTCTCGACATGAAATTTTCTTGACTTTTACTTGATACACTTTCCACTAATTAAGCCGACACGGGTCAACGCAGTTATGAATCTGTGCGTGAATTCGACCCGTGCATGTAAAAATTAAATAATGATTATATTTGTATGTATGTGATATATGCATATGTGTTTGTAGTTACATAGGTATACTAAAAAATTACGAAAAATTTCTACGAAATAAATACAATTTCGCGTAATTACACAGTTCAAAAATCAAAATGTTTTAATCAATTTAATGTTTTTCATATATTATCTTTATTTTCCTTATCAATGCATTTTTTGTGATTTTATATATTAAATTTAATTTACACTGAGCAGTATGTCATGTAGTGACTGCCTATAAAAAGAAGTACAATGATCATTGTTACCTATTGAGTATGTATTAAAACATTTATATTGTATCTCCTGTTGGTTGTCCTTAATAAATATTAAAAATTTATTTATTTATTTGTATTTGCGAAACAGACCGTACAACATGACACAAAAAATAAGAGACAACAACAAGATATCGCACTAACCAGTCAAGTTTCCACTAATAACAAATACAAATAGGAAGCAGAATTAGATAGGAAAAAAAAAATAGAAAAATGATTTTTTCTTTTTAGTGAATTTTTATTTATCAATATGCTAGCTTTATTCATCTCTAATTCTTTACAGATTTAGACTATCATCTGTTACTACTGATTTTTCTGGAATTTTTCTGGTTCCGCTGTTATGAGTCGTTACATAAATATATTATGGCCTATGTTACTTTTGGATGTTTCATTAACGGTGAAGTACTTCTTCAAGTAAGTAGTTTTGGCTATAATATATAATAAAAAAAAAAAAATTATTCTTTAATGGCATCATTACAGACTAAATCTTGGTCTCGAATGTACATAAATAATTTTAATAAACATTGTGAACTAGTATATATATAAGTGAAATCACTTTAACATTACGTATATCTAAACATTTTACCGGTCAGTCGGAGACGCGGGTGACCGACACGGTCAGTAGGAGACGCGGGTTCGAACCCCGCTGGAGCGGTCAATTTTTGATATGATATTCAAAACATGTTTAGAATTCTTAATGTGTGGGTAACACAAAAATAAAATCGTAGATATTACGTATATCTGTTAAGTGAAAAAACGTATATTTTGTGATTAAAGAGATCAGTACAATTATGTAGCAACTTTTTACTAAAGCCAGTTTGTTAGATTTCAACGCGCTTGCATGTTGTAAAGCTCGAGCTATCTCTATTATTATCTTAATCTCGCGAGATCTCCGTATTTTACGAGATTAAATTTTTTTTTGAAATGACAAGAGTTAATTAAACATTATACATATTTACAATTCACAACTTAAGAACTAAATATTTACAGATAGTTTTGGTATAAATCATGTCCGCGTGGAATTGTGCCAAGAATGCTGGCAGCATTTCCCCGTTGAATCGCTATGCCGATTCTCTGGGCAAAAAATGCACCAGCCCTCTTGTCACCAGTGGAGGCAATAGGCGAGGAGTTATCTCATTTAAAATTTTTTAATGATTAAATGATATTCAATTTTATACGAAATCATAATCATATATTGAAGTTATATTTCTTTTGGCGCGTTAGGAAAAAATGATTAAAGTAATTTTTTTTTCGCACCGTCATTAAAAACCGACACCCTGAGGTTAGCTAGTCAACGAAGAAGATAGCAACGTGAAGTTAGCTAACCAATGAAGTATAACTTTTTACGTGCGTATGTGCAGGCTTTTTATATTACTAAAGAATAGATTCTTATATTAGTACGTTGTCGTGATGTTCTTTGTTATTTATTCTCGCGAAAACGGACTTCAGTTTACTCCGACAAGTAATACAACGTAGGTAGTTGTAAAAATAGTCAATCCGTAATATAATGGCTAACTTAAAAAGCACTCATTCGGTCTCGATCAAATTTAATTGGGACTATACGATAAGCACCAACTTTCCAATAAAAAGAATCAACAAAATTGGTTCAACCAGTAAAAAGTTTTGAGGTGACACATAAAAAAACACAGTCGAATTGAGAATACCCCCTTTTTTGAAGTCGGTTACATATACAAAAGAACGATGCTATATTGAATCACAACTTTTTTCTTAAAAGTAAAAAATCTTTGTAAAAGAACTTAACCAAGTCATTTTTTCATACAACTAGGTCGGAAAATAAGTGTTAACCTTACCACAGGAACACAACACTGCTTTAAAAGGAGTATTATTTAGCTGTGATCATCTGTAAGGTCGAGAAACTTCCCCAGTCGGGCCGCTCTAGATTTTGAGCAGGATATTTTCTGCTGTGGCCCACCTCAGTTCCGTCATATATCAAAAATCTCTTAAAATTAACAAGAAATTATTTAAAGTTAAAAATTTCGAGGTTGTCTTTATTAATTGTTTGAATGCATTAAAGCCTACCCATTTAATTTAAGCAAAATGAGTTTCCACATCAAACTATTGTAACAGCGAAGTATGTAACATGAACCGCATGTGAAACCGCGTCGTTTTTTTCCACTTTGTACCTAATATTTTAATTTGAGAATATTAAAAGTGTAATAACACAATTAAAATATTAGTTACAAAGTGTTATTATACTTTTAATATTCGGTCCGTTTTTTTTTTTAATAATTTTTTTTTGCAATAATAGCACAATGATAGCACAATAATCGTAATACATGTAAATGAAAAAAAATCCTTAAATTTTATTGTATTTCCTTATGATTTCTTAATTGTTTTTAATATGTTATTGTTTATTTGTGTTTAGATATACTACACTTCCTAGTTTTTTTTGTAGTTTTATATGGTATCGTCTTGTTTTGTGGTAACGGATGGCTTTCTTTGATTATAGCATTCGTTTGACAAGAGTAGCCTTGCAATAGCTGTTATTGACTTGTTAAAGTTTGAAGTAAATGTCCGTCTGAGGCATTGTAGTTATCGAACTAATACCCGCCATTGCATACTTACTTATTTGTATCTAATAGTTCTAAATCGTATATTTTTATGAGCAATCAAGTTTCAATAAAAAAGTGATATCGATGTGATATTTCTACGTGAAAGTGAATTTCCTTTAAGTGGTCCTAAGTTATGTTTAATAAAAATCAATCTAATTTGACTTAACTAGCCACTTGGTGCAGATTGTAGTGACCCTCCTTTCTGCTCTGGGGATTGTGGGTTTGAATAATATATATATATATATATATATATATATATATATATATATATATATATATATATATATATATATATATATACGTTTAATGAAAAAAAAGGAGTTATACCAGTCGGATGTTACCTATAGCACAAGAATTAAATTGTTTACTTTAGGAACAAGCGACCTTGTGTGTGTAATGTAAATATTTATTATATTTAATTTGAAGAGTAATGTCAGTTCTTTACCAACACGACGTAAGGTATTTTCGGTACAAAATGTTAAAAAAAAAAACAATTATTTTTAACTTAATTCAAAAAAGGTTCTGAATTCCCGATTGCAGTATTTTATATGTTATATGTTTCTATGTTATATGTTTATTTTATATGTTTCAAATTGTAGTACGAGTATTTTATATGTTACCTTGTAACTTTTTACTGGTTACGAGATTTGATCATTTTTTTTTGTATTAAAAAGTTTGTCCCTGTCTTAGATCCGTCCCTATAAATCGTAATGATGTCTGTCGAGTAGTTTAAGATATATCCTAATAATGCGTATGTCATCATAATCATCATCATTACAGCCTATACAGTCCACTGCTGGACTTAGGCCTCCACAAGTTTACGCCAAAAACAACGTGAACTCATGTGTTTTGCCTATAGTCACAACGCTGGGCAGGCGGGTTGGTGACCGCAGTGTTGGCTTTGTCGCACCGAAGACGCTGCTGCCCGTCTTCGGCCTGTGTATTTCAAAGCCAGCATTTGCATGGTTATCCCGCCACCGGTCGGCTTTTTAAGTTCCAAGGTGTTAGCGGAACTGTGTTATCCCTTAGTCGCCTCTTACGACACTCACGGGAAGAGAGGGGGTGGCTATATTGTTTAGTATCGTAGCCACACAGTACGATGCGTATGTGAAGACGGTTATTATTTGTTTTGGAATAAATACAATCACTTAGTACTGACGTTTACGATACTATGCTTATGTTGGTAATGGTTCCTATTTCGCGATGAGAAAACTGAAGTTACACAGTCAGGCAGGATTCAACTGGACAAGTGTCGAGTGCGTTTTATAGCTGCTTATGTCTTTTGACTCATTTGCGTAATATAATTCATTAATTTCATATTAAACTAAAATTATTATATCTACTTTAAAAACATATTAAAGAAAGCATTTTTATTACTAGAAAATAATCTTAATTAACATTTCTCGTACGTTATGAATGTTTGTTTGGAGAGTTTTTGTGAGTACAGCTACTCTAGCGCATTGACTTAATGTCTCCGTTCCGCTCGTAGTTGCAAGCGGCTGTTATGTCGGTTGCAATTAAATCGCTTTACACGATACGTTGGTTTTGTAAAACAATCCTGTTAACGATCTTTATTTTCCCGACTCTTTTGAAATTTTCAATTTACTTTATATTGCATTATGTTTTTTTTTTATTTTCCAATTTTCAATTTACTTTATATTGCATTATGGTTTTTTTAAATATAATTAGCGCTTTTCAAATATTTATTCATTTACTAGCTGACTCGGCAAACGTTGTCCTGCCGCTAAACGCTATTTAAAATAGGGGTTGGTGGTAGAAAAGTGAAAATTTAGGGTTGTATGTATTTTTCAACCCACATCATAATAATATAACGAATAAATAATTTTATATTTATATTACTTAACATTTAGGGGGATAAAAAATAGATGTAATTCGATTCTCAGACCTACCCAATATGCACACAAAATTTCATGAGAATCTGTCAAGCTGTTTCGGAGGAGTTTAACTACAAACACCGCGACACGAGAATTTTATATATAAGATTTATCTATGCTTTATTGCCTATTTTAAATTACGTTAAAGAAAATGACAATATTCTTTAACTTTACTGAGGTAGGACTGGCACAGCAGGACTTCTACTGCTGGAGCAGCTCGACTGGGGAACTACCTCGACCTCACAGAAGATCACCACTAACTAATATTTATTCTAAAGCAGTGTTGTGTTCCTGTTGTGGTGAGGTGAGTAGAGCTCCTGGGGGGAATTGGGGGCAGGGTTTGAAACGCGCTTGCGATGCTTCTGGTGTTGCAGGTGTCTAAAAGCTACGGTAATCGCTTACCACCAGGTGAGCCGTACGCTTATTAACCGATCTAGTTGTATAAAGAAAATAGAAAAAGATTCTAAATAAAAAAAGTGGAAAAATTTCCAACGAAATTAAAAAAAAAAACTGTAAGTAAGCTCAACAGCTGTAGATTACTATCTAGATGTGACTCAAACGAAATCGGATAGATCGCCGAGTTACGAAATAAGGAAGTGAAATATTCAAAAAAATGTAAATTTTGTTTGATTTGTCGTGAATTATTTGAGCGTGTGGTTATGTAACGATTACGTTCCCGTACTGTACAATAACGATGACAGTGCAAGCATTTCTTCTTCGATGTAGGTTAATGCGATAATGATGTAATTAACTTTTGAAAAGAGATACGAAAATATATTATTATACTATTTTTAATACGAAATAAATTTTTGATTTAAATAATTTAATGATTATTATTTTATTATACGTTTTAAATAATATAATTATCTAATATATTGCTTCCGGTCGTTGCTTAATCTCCACCTTTCGTGAAATGTCATTCAAAAATAAAATAAAAAAGTGTGTGTACATATGAACGCACGTAAGATGTTAATACTTCATTGGCTAGCTAACTTCACGTTGCTAACTCCTTCTTCGTTGACTAGCTAACCTCAGGGTGTCGGTTTTTCGTGACGGTGTGCGCGCGCATCGTAAAATATTACCCTCACCATTTTTCCCTAATGCTCCAAAAGAAATATAACTTCAATAATAAGTAAAAAGTTCATACTTAAATTTTCTGTACAGTAAATATTATTACGTTAAAAATTATGTTATCTATACAATTATAGTTAAATAACACTGCTCTCGAGTGGTGTTGGGTTTCTGTGGTAAGTAAGGCCCTGAGGGGGGAAGGGGGAGGGGGGGTTGGTTAGAGTCGGTAATGCGCCCTTGATGCTCTTGGTGTTGCTGGCGTCTATAGGCTACGGTAAACGCTTACCATCAAGTAGGGTACGCTTGTTTGCCGACCTAATCATATAAAAAATACAATTCAGAGTTTTTAATATAATATGACGATCTTGAATATAAAAACAATGATCATTTAAATATGCCTTGTAAAATGCCAATTACGCCAATCGGAAGTCACGACAAAAACGAAACATTTATAGAATATTTGAATCTATATATTTGAAAAGTACCGAAAAGGCACGTTTTAAATATTATAACTTCCTTTAATATTTAACTTGTTGTTATTATAAACAAATAAGTATGTGTATTTACAGATAACTGTTCCTATAATATGCTATACTTTTATATTATCAAACGGAACGATAACTAAAAAATAACCAAACTCCATGAATAACTAATGTGAATACGTGCATTGAATTTGTGTTTTAAGCAAATGACTTATTACATAAACACATAAAATATGAAATAATACTTAATCTATCAATACACGTACATGTATTACTTCATACATAAATGCTTAGTACCCTAAGCTCCGATCCCGGTAATAGTTGACCTTGATTGGTAATTGATTGATTGAATGATCACAATAATGATTACCTATATTTTGTAAATACAATCAGACTTTATATGAGAATCGATCTCCCAACCTTCGAGAGAAGAGCAGGATCACTGCCATTTGTGCCAATAGGAATTACACAGCCAGGCCTTTTCTTTTAATCAATCTATTATGACTCCAATAATACAGCCCTATGATTGACAGCGCAGTTGTAAGAACCTTTAGAAAAAGAAACATTACGTAAAATTTCTTGTTTAGTCTGTGGTAAATGTCACTTTACATGTCAGCTGTAGTTGAAGACAGTTTTTGTATCTGTGCTTTCTCCCGTTTCCCTATTACACACGCAGACACACGGTTTGTAACCTTATGAAAGTGATTTTAAGTCTCATTATCATTCGTTCAGTAAAGGCGGAATATCGCAATTTTAATGATATAAGATGTTATCAAGATTTTTTTTTCTTTATATAAGCAAAATTGAAGTATCAATGGTTTAATCAAAGATGGCTGATGACTTGCCGGATTGTTAATGAAAATATTTTCTCGCTTTCATTTACGTATGTAGAATGCTATTTTTTGTTTGATTTTTGATAATGATAGTAGCGGTTCTATATACTCTCTCTTTCACTGTAATAACGATCGATTCGGCCTGTTACATCCCACTGCTGGGCATACACCTCTTTCTCCATATAGGAAGAGGATCAGAGCTTAATCCATCACGCTGCTACACTGTGATTTGGTGGATAATATATCTTTACTATGAGTACCTAATGACCGTTATCACGTTTATATGATAACCACCGGAACCGAAAGCTTAAGATGCTCTCCGAGGCATAGTGGGGAGACATCGAACCCGCAAACAGCCGGTATTTAAGTGCGTACATGGCATACTGACCACACCACTGGAGCGGTTGTTGTGATTTCTAGAACTTTTGTTATTTTTATTTTGATTTTTGTTACTTTTATTTTGAACTAGAATTGAAGGGATAATGGTTGTAGATAATATGAGTTTTTAGGCTCATTATGTCCATAAATATTTTTTAAAGGATTACCATCGACTATGACTGTATTAATCAAAAAAAAAAAAAAAAAGAAAAAATCGTAACTACTCAATTCTGCAAGCCAGTAATATTTTATTTTTATTTAATTTACTGCTATCACCAATCCGGAAAGCAATCGGTAAGAACCTTAACAGTTACTTTAAAAAAAAAGAGCTGAAAAAGCTTAAGAGAAATGCTTTAAATCACACTACTGAAGTAAGACTTCCTTAGTTCCCCTACAGTAATATATCAAACGTAACTCTCTCTCTTTCTATCTTCACTAACTTAAATCTCCCTCTCAACTTCCGTTCGCCTCACCCAATCACACCTTTCGTTACACTCTTGTCACGCATTCATCAGCTTACTTCCCAAGTCAAGCGTAAAGAAGTTTTACTTCAAAAATGATTGAATAGACAAACATCATATTCGGTCCTATGTTTCGACGACGAGTTATAAGGCTTATAGTAGTTGCGCTGGCGGTTGCAGTCACGACCGCACATGACATTCATTTGTATCGGCCAAACAGATGTTTGGCGAGGTCTGAACGTTTGTGCTTGTGTATTATGTGTTTCTGGACCCCCGATACAGGAATTAATCCTAGTGGAGGTTGAGTTTGAGCCGTTTACCGTGAAGTTTTTTATATTCTATCTGAAATTCTAAACATAAATTAAAAAACAATAAACTATCTTGGATTTAATCTCGCTCGAGGGCTTTGTCATTGCTACACTAACCAAAGCCACTTTTAACTAAATCAATTTGTTTAAATATCAATTAATAAATGATAAAAAAATTATCTCGCGAATATTTCGTTGACTACATAATTATAAAGTTAACCGCATGGATAACAGTGTATATCAGACACGCGGAGTGATAAACAATCTGTTTTAAGTAATAGTTCATTCTGAATCACTTGCGACTTTCTCTCTGAAACCCGCTACTCCATTAGTTCATTTTATTAGATGCTGCTAAATATCGGCTACTTAAAATTGTTTTCAAGGGAAATTTCAGAATGTACATGGAGTATAATATTAATAAATAAACGTAAATAATGAGTATTTGGAATGTGAAAAGGAATATTCAGTGCACTACGGATGGGCGTATGATTAATTTTTTCCTGTTTTGTTCTTCAACTAGTATTATAAAAATTAAAATAATTAAATATTTCATCATTTTCATTAAATTGTTCTATTTCATTATGAATAGAAACTACCATGTAGGTTGTAGTTGTGCTTACTTAGAATTAGTTCTGTTAAATTGCAACGACTACAAGATGTCTTAAACCACATGATAAAAAAAATTACTTATATTTAATTTGATTTTTGTTTTTAGCTTATAATAGAAATTAATTAATTTTAAATTTTGAATATTCTATTTACAACTATTTGTAAAATAATAAATATATTACGTATTATCTATATAAATGTATATAGCTACAATAATATTGTAATTATAATATGTATATTTGTGCAGCAGCGGTCTGCTGACAGCGTTCCTGGCGTTGTCGTTGCTCTGCCTGGCGTGCGGCAACAGCGCCGCCGTCCTGGCCGCCACTGGCCTCCAGCGTGACTCGCTGAGGCAGCCCGAGCCTCTCACTAGCTTTGAGGTAAGTGTCACTAATATTTACAACTAAATAAGTAACTATAATATTACATAATGTCTCATCATCATCATCATTTCAGCCTATCGCAGTCCACTGCTGGACATAGGCCTCCATAAGTTCGCGCCAAAAATGGCACGAATTCGAACTCATGTGTGTTGTCCATAGTCACCACGCTGGGCAGGCGGATTGGTGACCGCAGAGCTGGCTTCGATAAATAATAATGTCTTCAAATATCTTATTCTTATTAGTTAGCTCTACCATTGGTTGCTTAGAACTTTTCATACCAAATTTTTATACGGTTTTTAAAAAAGGTTATAATTAAAATCCGTGTTTATTTATTGCTACAAAAACGTAGTATATGAAAATACCTTTAAAAGTGATGATCATCATGAGTAAAATTTTCAAGTCTCATAGCTATACCTTCTCTTCGATCACAAGTAATTCTTTTTAAATGTTTACGATATACCTAAAAAAGGTTCTGGTACAAACTAAAAATTACATGTACCTATTATCTGTTTTAAAATTAAGGTTTTAATTGATATTAAATAAAGCCGCATCTGTAATGAAGTAAATTAAGGTTAAGCTCGACTATAATCAAGTCCCTCAGAGTATGTCATTTTATCACTACAGATAGTTATATCTTTAAAAAGGATAGAAGTCATTCCCTAACTACTCACACAAGACAAACCTACATGCACACATTTTAATTAATTAGTGTTATAATGGTCGGTAAGGATGTGAAGAGCGTTCAAGGTCGTTCGCCGTGTTTTCATTGTTAGCTCTTTATTGTTTAAAAAAAAGCAGAACGTGTGAGATTCACAAAAATTAATTATTATTTTTTTTAATTTATAATTTTCAGTAAGTATATAAACTTAATAGATAATCTGTTAAGTTTAACTTTCATTTGCGAAACTCCAAAAGCTGATTTTGAGATATTTAATAGCCTATACCCTTATAAAAAATAAATAGAAAAAAAAGTTCTTGCAGACGGACATATAAATAGTAGTAATATATTTAATAACTATAAGTGAAAATAATATCACGATGAACTAATAAAATTTTAAAAATGTGAGCGTATGTACAATTTTACCGACTTTTATTACGAATAATAAAAAAAAATTATTTTTAAAAATGGCAACATTAACGTTATTTAATAAAAAAAGTAATATGAACGAAAGACAAGAAGTCACACACTGATAGTGATGACGACTGATGATCAGTATTTTATTATTTAACAGATGTTTAACAGAATAAAACCGCAAACGACTATTGATTAGATCAAATTTATAAATACAAGTGATTTTAATTATAACTATTTCTAATCGTCGGCATTGCGTTTCTCGTTGCGTTTGCGGGTTCTTTGAAATCAAGTGGATTGACTTATCAGGCGTGCAAGCGCGGTGACTTAATCTCGTACTTAGCGATTTATTATGCACCAGTTCTTGCATTCAGCGGGATTTACACTCACGAGAATATATCAAATGTTCATAGCTGATATTATTTGTATTAATATTATAAAGCTAAAGAGTTCATTTGTTGCAATGCGCTAATCTCACAAAGCACTGGTTCAATTCGAAATATTATTTTCGTTATGGATAGTCTGTTTACAGAGGAAGACTATAGGGTATATAATGCCCCAATTCCCCCCAGGGGCTCTGGTCACCTTACTCACAAACAGGAACACAACACTGCTTGAAAACAGTATTATTTAGCTGTGATCGTCTGTAAAGTCGAGGTAATACCCCAGTCGGGTTGCTCCATTTTTGAGCAGGAAATTTCCTGCTGTGCTTCAATTACCAGTTAGCTAGTTATTTATATATAAAAAATATATAGGCGTATATGTTGTTTTTGCTTTTTTATTGGGCAATTCCTGTTATAGCCTTTAACCTGAATTTTAAACAGCTTAATACGAGAAGTACACTTTATATGGTATTTCAAAGAAACAAACAGATTTTACCTTTTGTAATACCTATATGTAATTTAGTAATTATAAATCTAAAATAATTCTCTTCATGAATTATAATTAAGCATCATCATTTTTAATGTATGACTGTACAAAGGTTGCGCAAAGGTATTATTAAATCAAATACAGTTAAAATAATATTCATTGAGATAAAGTTCAAGGCTCTGTTTGGTGAGATCGTGATGTACAACTGACATAGGGCGAGAGGTGGTAGAGATTTTTTGGGTAGTTATGTGTGACGTTTCTTGCAAATTTGCAATTATTTTCTTTATGGTAATAAATGTAGACATAGCTCGAAAGTAGTGTGGCAAAACTACCGTTATATTTTTACCAATTTTTTTTAGCAAAAAATATTTTCTCTCGAAATTTCCATAGTTATAAATTAAATATTTTCATTTTAAAGTATTAAGTTAACATCTTCGATGAATTAATCAAGTTAAATACGTTAGATTTAAAAAAAAATTGTTTGATATTTCACTTCATTTCACGTTTAAAAAAACTATTTAGAGCGCCCAAGTATCTGCCCAAAAAATTATAACCAACTCCTGGACTACAAATGTTATTTGTATGTCACGCGTTCACAACCTTGCTTCGACTATAATAACATCGACGAAATAATAGTTTTATTATATTAAGATGTGTTAGTTGTTATAATATGTGAAAAACTAGATGTAAATGGGTAAGAAAAAAACCTGGTAAAAAAACATAGTTTCACTTTAAATAATTTATAAAAAAAGTGTTTAAAAATCTATCTAGTTTATAATCTAGTGCTAAATTTGACTCGTATTATGCTCCTAAAAAAGGTTTATATAGCGATCCAAATGTTTTTTCTTTATACCAACTCATCAGCCACTACAGCCTTAAAAAAATCTAAAGTTGTCAGTTTTCGAAAAAAAATTATATAAAAGTATTTTCTAGATTTCAATTCATTTCATTAGTATCAAAAAATTAACTTTAACTCGCGCCAACATATCATTTATCATTTAATTACAATACTGCCTAAAACTTACACATTTAATATGGACTTCTACACACTGTATGTGCACCTATAACAGGAAACCATCTGTGTCCTACGGTTTAATACGCGTTAATTTGGGGAGAAAATAGCCCATAGCCTATAGCCTCGGGAAATGGTCTATTCATTACAAAAATAATTTTTCATTTCGAACCAGTTTTTCAAGCAAACTTTTCAGCTTTATAATATAAGTATTGATAAACAAAGAATAAATACATCATACAGTCACACACACATATAAATATTAGATATAAAATACAATCTCCTTATTACAGCGTGAGAACATCGTAAAGGCACAAGAGCATTAAGTGTCCGCAACAGCGATGTTACAAAAACATTACGTTTATCTATCGGACGATTGATGTGGTGACGTTGTGTAATAGTTCGTCATATCTGTTGTAATAATGATGGAGTTTACATGTTTTAACGTGCTTCAGGATCTGATGGTTAGATTTGAAAATTTCTTTTTTGGTCTGATTGTTGTACGCTTACGTTTACGTATAACTTATATGTACGGAGTAGAAATTGGAAATGTCAATTTAGGTAAATACACGCGGGTAGCTGTGTGGCTACGGCATAAAAGAATATAGCCACCCCGTCTCTTCCCGTGGGTGTTGTAAGAGGCGACTAAGGGATAACACAGTTCCGCTACGACCTTGGAACTTATAAAGCCGATCGATAGCGGGATAGCCGTCCAACTGCTGGCTTTGAAATACACAGGCCGAAGACGGGCAGCAGCGTCTTCGGTGCGACAAAGCACCAGCCCTGCGGTCACCAACCCGCCTGCCCAGCGTGGTGACTATGGGCAACACACATGAATTCACGCCATTTTTGGCGCGAACTTGTCCTTTGTCCAGCAGTGGACTGCGATAGGCTGAAATGATGATGATGACGCGGGTCGTCTCGAGTTTATTTTTTTTTTGTCGTAGGTATAGGCAGGAATATAGATTAAAATTAGCCGTTAGTTCGCAAGAACGAATAAAATTCTGATGTTTGAGCATAAACCTTTAGATAATAAAAAAATCTTAATGTATATTCAGTAAAAAAAACGTCTTATATATTCTTGAATTTGATGTTATAGCAAAATGCAATAGGGCGTTTTACAAATCTTGCACAGGCATGACTTACGCCCACCGATACCGTAAGTTTAGAATTTACGTAAATGCATCAAGCGTAAATGTCAGAAAGTTATGACTGGACTCGTTAAGCCGATAATCGACGAAAACGTAGGCTGCCCTCGCAGGTCACACAAGGCTAATTAGAATTCAAACGTGAAAACATTATACGACGTGTGAATTGCAGTACAACTAACGACGGAGGGAAATGTTTGTTAGAACGACAAGTTACTTAAGATGCAATGTTTTATGGTCTGTTACGTGTAAATTATGAAAACCTGGACTTTGTAAATGACGCATACGAAGTCCATCTTGAAATTAAATTATATGAAATAATTATTTTGCCGTAAGGTGATACACACAACAAAATATAAAAAGTATATTTTAAAAAATTAACAAACCGCTTAGTAATTTTTACATTAGATACATCCCAAACTTAGGTAATGTACCCAGTATGAAATAAACTAAGCTAATCTCTAGTGTCGGTAGACATAAGCTCTTGATTATGCCATCCCCTTTACTAAAAAATATAACAACACGTACATGTCAGCCTATTGTAGTCCATTGCTGGACATAGGCCACAAGTAAGTTTGCACTAAACTTTCCGGTTTTCCGTAATTCTCATCCAGCCTTCACAATGCAAATAGACTTAAAATTAAGAAGTTTTCTGAAAAAAGGTTTTACACATAATTATGTATGTATGTGTAAGTATACAATGTAATGTAATGAAATGTATGTGTGTATGTATGAGTGTGAGTGTATGTATAGATTTAAAGAAAAGAAAAAAAAAACCGTCAGCATCGGACTACGTCCTAGCTTTACTAGGCTGTCACAGGACTGTTGATTTGTAGTTCTAATGATAAATCCCCTATGGTATTATAATGCATGTTTAACAAAAGATATGGGGCCCGTGGATTTTAAATAAAAAAATATGTTTTTTTAAAAAGGAAAAGAAAAAGAATCAAACGTGTTACTGAAGAAGTATCTTAGCATCTCATAACCCATATCATATTAGCATTCTTATTGACGTTTTGTTTCCAGGATGAAATGCAAGCTTGGACCCCAGTGCTGGCTAATATTGCGCTTTTGATCATCGCCTCAGTCCACTGTCTGGTCTGCATCGTATCCATCTACCACCTCTCTAAGAGGATTTGTCCTTGCTTCCGCCCTAAGCAGGCCTTCAACCATAACCAGTTTGATCCAGCTTTCAAGCCAGTTCAGCCTTGCGTTTTTCACGTTGATGAGATCAAGAAGGCCCAAGAAGTGGAGAAGATAAGGGGACATGAGCTTTGTAAGGACTTAGAGGCTAAGTTGCAAGGAGGGGAGACGATGAAGAAGAAAAAGATTAAGGTTTGAGTTTTTTAATTACGTACATGACAAGCTTTCTTTTTAAGACTTTTAGAGTGTGACTTTTGCTGAAAATTTCTTAGCATTTCTTATTTGGGTCCGATTTCTAATTTTAAATGCGTAATATTTTTTTTTTTTGTTAATTTTGGTAATTTTTTTTTTATTTAAAATTAACATTATTTATGTTACATTATTAGTCTTATGTGTTATATTAAATTTTTCAATGTGCGATTAATTCAAAGAACAGTTAGGTACATTATGGAATACTTATCGAGGCTTGAGATATCTTAGTAATTTAATTATCATATATTCCTAGTTAAAATTTAGTCATAACATTAAAAACACCAAAAAATAGACACTATTTGTTGTCTATGGCGAATGTGTTTTTAAAAACCGGTACACGATTTAATTGCTTAAAAAATATATAAAAAATTCAACACGTTCGCCTTGATTCGATTTCGTGACACGAATGTACATAGAAAAAATATATAATTAGTCTTAATAACAAAGAATGTTGAATTGGTGTCAATTTATGAACTATTTTATAAAAGTATTAAAAAAATGATTTTTTTATCGAATTAAATATTATGTTACAGTCAAAAAATAAAGGCTTGAAAAATAAATTTAATTACATCGTCAAAATTTTTATTACATTTTTAAAAGAAAGTTTTATAAAACACTAAAAAAAAAGTTTACGACTCTAAGCTTTTTCAACTCTTGAAACCAGTACCTTATCTACAGGAGGAGCCAGAATATGGCAGTGCCAATAGTAAGGAGAAACTGGTGACAAAATGGCTGGGTAGGCATCACGCGGTGACCACGATCCCTCTCCCGCCAAGGAGCAAGGGTGTCAGGAAGGCGAGGAAACCACCGCCAGGTCCTATGATGCTGGTGCCGGCACATCCAGCGAGCACGGTAAGATTATTTTATTTTAAATCTAGATATAGTGAAAGCTATTTTTTCTAGCGTTTCCAAACTTTCAAATTCTTGATGTAATTTTTTTTAACATATTGAATAAAAAACCTAAGTTAAAACAGTATAAATTGATGTGAACATTTTGTATCTGTAATTACAGAAATACAATTTGAAATATATGTAAACTATTGGAAACATTTTAAACTAATTGTCATTAGAACAATGACACTACTGTTATTATGTTTTCTTTGTTAAATAATTTTAAATCTATTAAAATTAAGGATTGAGCATACTTGAATTACAAAATTATTATCAATTCACTTGGTTGAATAACTTCAAAAGACGTTTAATCAGTTATAAATTTCCCACAAATATTAATAGACCTACGTAATGCAGTCTGGCTCTGAGTATAATTAAATTATTTTCGAAACACCATCAAATTTTCTGGTAATTACGCGTCGATGCGTTTAGTTCTGTGTTTTGTTGTAACCCGTGGTCAGTGATCAGTCACAATTGCACGGAGTTGGGTCAGCGGGTCATATTGACCAACGCTTCTCACGAATGCGAACTTAATGCGTCATTTAGATGTACGAGTATAATATGCTCGACTAGCTGAGATATACTATCGCGTGATTTTGTTTTCAAATTTCCATACTTTTATCTAGTTATACTAAAACCAATTTTAGTATAACATTTGTAAATTAAATTAGTCAGGAATTTGACTTAAATTTCAAGCTAATTTCTTTTATACATATGCATATATATATATATATATATATATATATATATATATATATATATATATATATATATATATATATATATATATATATATATATATATATATTATAAAACCATAACGTCCAGCAAAAAAATTCGTTACGTAATTTGGAAATTATAAATAATTTTATATTTCTGAAGAAAGTGTAGGACAAAAGTGACAGAACAATATCGATATTAAATAATCGTATTTGCTCGCAAACGAAAAAAAAAAACCGACTTCAATTAGATCGACAAGTAATATAACGTAGGTCGACGAAAAAATAGTCAAGTAAATACGTGTTATCAAAGATTACTCAAAAAGTAGTTATCAGGTCTCGATGAAATTTAAATGTACGTACGGACGATAGTTTAACGTGACCCTGTCATAACAAAACATCTCTAACGCACAGGCCAATCAAGTGGAAAAGTGACAGATGCGGCGCAAGCGTACAATGAGCGTAACGGCACAATGAGCCATCCCTTTTCGTGCATTCAGCCGGCGTTTATCGATTTATTAGACGTTGTCACGTCAAAAAAAAAAAATCTTAAGAACTCGAGATAATTATAGATAACACTAGCTGTGCCCGCGGCTTCGCCCGCGTTGAAATCAGTGTTTCACAAAGTTTCCCGGCAAACTTCTAGTGAAACTCTCATCAAAATCGGCTTAGCTGTTCCTGTAAACCTTCCTCTTGAAGCTCTTTCTTCATTGGTGAAACCGCATGAAAATCCGTTCAGTAGATTTTGAGCGAATCGATCACATTCACTTTTGGGGACTTTGTTTTATAATACACTAACTGTTGCCCGCGACTACGTCCGCGTGGTTATGAAGATATGCATTACTATCACGATGTCTAACGCAAATTATTTATTTATTTCAGTCACTTGAAATGCTTATCACACTGAGTAACTTTTAAAAAGGCACAATTTAGTATAATTTAATAGTAATTTTTATAAAACCTATACACCACATTTTTAGTTTTATTTTCAGGCTGCAGTATTAATAACCTATCAGGCAAACTTACAGCTGCTGTATATGTTTCATACAAACTATCAACCCCAATTAAACCCCCTTAGCGGTGGAATATCGCTAAATCCGTTCTTAGCGGACATCTACTGACTATAGTCTACCTCCCTGCTAAATTTTATCTTTGTCCATCCTGAATGAATGGACCATCCAGCGGTTTTTGAGTTCTCGTGATGAGTGAGTCAGTGCACATTCTCTTCATATATATATATTTACGACGCATTATTTGGACATCTTCTCACCATCTATAGAGCATTCATTTTAAATTTCAAGTCTCTTACTTCAAAAAAAAAAAAAAACTTAGGACTTTCATACGAATTTCCAACCCCCGTTTTATCCCCTTAAGGATCGAGTATCGTAGAATCCGTTCACAGTGGACGTCTTCACTCTATAAGGAACCTACCTGCCAAATTTCAAGTTTATAGCTGTTATAGTTTCGGAGATTTTGTGATGAGTGAGTCAACCTACCATCCCCCATTTTAACCCCAAAAAGAAATAAATTTCTAAAGATACATTATTTGGACACCTTCTCACCATCTATAGAGCATAAAATTTAAATTTCAAGTCTCTTACTTCAAAATATAGGACTTTTATACAAACTTTCAACCCCCGTTTTATCCCCTTAAGGGTCGAGTTTCGTAAAACCAGTTCTTAGCGGATGTCTACGCCTTAGAAGGAGCCTACCTGCTAAATGTCAAGTTTGTAGCTGTTATAGTTCCGGAGATTTCATGATGAGTGAGTCAACCTACCATCCCCCGTTTTAACCCCAAAAGGGAGTTGATTTCTAAAGATACATTATTTGGTCAACTCCTCACTATCTATAGAGCATACATTTTAAATTTCAAGTCTCTTAATTCAAAAACATGGGACTTTCATACAAACTTCCAACCCCCGTTTTACCCCCTTAGGGGTCGAATTTCGTAAAATCAGTTCTTAGTGGATGTCTACGCCCTATAAGGAACCTACCTGCCAAATGTCAAAATTGTAGCTGTTATAGTTTTGGAGATTTCGTGATGAGTGAGTCAACCTACCATCCCCCGTTTTAACCCCAAAATGGAGTTGATTTCTAAAAATACATTATTTGGACACCTTTTCACCATCTATAGAGTATACATTTTAAATTTCAAGTCTCTTACTTTAAAAACATAGGACTTTCATACAAACTTGCAACCCCCGTTTTACCCCCTTAGGGGTTGAGTTTCGTAAAATCCGTTCTTAGCGGATGTCTGCGTCTTATAAGGAGCCTACCTGCCAAATTTCAAGCTTGTAGGTGTTATAGTTTCGGAGATTTCGTGATGAGTGAGTGACCTTTCGCTTTTATATATATTATAGATTATTTCTAATTACTGGTTGTTACCATTCTAAGAAAACCTTGCACCAGCGATGGAGATAATGACTTTACTGTTTGTGAACTTGACTACACTCGTTATGGTAGGGGATTATATGATGATGTTTGAAAACGTAAATGATTGTTTTAATCTGTAAGTCATAGTTGAATATCTTGATTGTGCAAATTCTTATATGATCGTAAGTAAAATGTAAGACTACATAAAATAATTTAATGAAGTTTTAACCCCAATTTGTGGCGACTCGTAATTCGAAATTCGTAATTTAAATTTCAAATACATGGAATAATTACATGCTAATTAAGCCATTCCATTTCCAATTGAAGTTTGATTTGTCCCATATTATTTCTTTTAGTTTATATTCCAAATGAGACATTTTTGTCAATTATTTATTCAAATAAATTTCTCTATGACACAGAGCTTTTTAGCTGATTAAAGTTTCTTTTCTCTAAGCTTGTCAAATTTTAATGAGACCATTACCAAATATAATGGCCTTGAGATTGAAACTAATAAAATAAAAATCGATTCTTCGTCTAGATAGAGAAAAAAATCTTTAATTGTCCTACTTGAAGTCTCGTTCCCCATTATTTTATCTTAAGTTACGAATATATATATTATATATACACATGGTCAATAAATACTAATACTTGCAGAAAAATATTACCAAATCGATACGCATCTAGTACTAAAAATACAAAAGAATTATGTTTTTTTTTCTTTTTTTTTTTAAATCAATGATAACGAAAAAAATCACAAAGTTAACAACTCGCCAGTCAATTTGATAAAAATACATTTTTGTGCATACTCTTATATAACTATAGTGTTTATACGACAAGACAAAGAGACAGGTCGCCAATACTCTGTTCCGCATACCGCGCTCTTCCTGAACCTAATGCTGTTTACAAACTCGATCCAACTTTATAATTTATACATCTAGATTGTTCTATTGTTTATTGCTTGTCTAATTTAAGAACAAATATATCGACTTCAAAATCAGCAACGGTCGCTGTCTCGCTGTCTATGGCTTACTATCAAAAGATGAAATTTTAACTTTTTTACGACTATTAAAATGTTTTTAAGACAATTATAATTAGAAGATTTAATTTGACTTGATTAACTAAATTTTTATGTCATTTTTAATTTTCGAGTTCGAGTGATGTTTAGCTATGATATGTAATTTAAAAAAAAATGTTGTCTATGTTTAGAATTATTTTTAAATATTTAATATATTAGTTATGTGTTTGTTTTGTTATTATTTCATTCATAAGGTCACGAGAATGCAATTTGTTCAATCTGCCAAACAAAGCATTTATTGTATTAATAGAAAAGAAATAAGCATTAATTTGAACAATTGTTTTTGTAAATATTTTTCAACCAAAAAGATTACAATCAGTGTGATTTTTATTTTGCAAAAATAATTGAATTTTTCTAGATTTGTTATTCAATTATATTGACCTTATACTGAGGTAGACCCGAATATTACAGTTATGTTTATTTTATATAGGTTTGAGAAAACGAAAGCTTAGGTTTTAAAATGTTGTTATTTATATAGTTGATGCGTGCACACGCGCTGAATATTCCGTGCTCTTTGATCCCATGAGCCACATTTTTCCGGATCTACTCCATTTTGTCGGTTCGTCTGCAGATAAATAAGTGATTAGAAAAGACAAGTCGTCACCCGTTCGAATATGATCGTGAAATTTTACGTTCTCTGTTTTCAAAGAGAACAATAGGTATGTAAACATGCTATTTAGTACAAGGCCTTTAGCTAAATTTTAAAGTAGCTGTTTATATAAAAGTAATACTACACGGTTGGGAATTTAGATTACGTTAAATAAAATCAAGCTATGTGGCTACGGCATTAAAGAATATAGCCACCCCCTCTGTTTCTGTGGGTGTCGTAAGTGGCGACTAAGGATAACACAGTTCCACTACCACCTTGGAACTTATAAAGCCGACCGATGGCGGGATAACCATCCAGCTGCTGGCTTTGAAATACACAGGTCGAAGACGGGCAGCAGCGTCTTCGTTGCGACAAAGTCAGCCCAGCGGTCACTAACCCGCCTGCCCAGCGTGGTGACTATGGGCAACACACATGAGATCACACCATTTTTGTTGCGAACTTGTGGAGGCCTATGTCCAGCAGTGGATTGTAATAGGCTGAAATGATGATGATGATGGTGATGAAAGAAAATCTGCAAACAACCTAACAGTAAATCTTTTAAATAATAAAAATAGAACAATTGTAATTCTTTAAAGAAAGTCATTTATTTATTATCTGTAATAACGTTTAATTCTCGCTTAGAGTTTTACAAGCCTTTTTATTTATATTGCTTTTTCAAGTTCTACGTGAAGTAAGTCAAGTGTAACGATCACTGAGTGGCGTAAAAACATCTTGTTAACCGCTATTAAAACATATTTCCGCATAAATATTGATGTTAGCGCTAATGTTTCCTGCGAGGGAACATTATATGCGTGTATTATATTATAATGTTAGATATTTACATTATTTTGTCCTTAGAAGTGGAGAAACTCGTAAAGAGTTCCGACTGTATTTTGTTTGATTAAGGGGCTACAGCAGGGCTCAGCTCGAATTCAGATTTCACCCGTACTAAATACACACGAAAATTGAGAGCGCTTGGTTGTTCATCGCGCGAATTATATGTATTTTCACCCCACAAACATTATCAATAGTTATTTTTTAAAAAACGCAACATATAAAATGTTCTTCATACTTATTTCAATTACCATGCTTAATCTCAAGTCCATAACTTCTATATTTACTGAGATATTAAGGTTTTAATACAAAAATAGAGGTAACTTTGCGATTTTTTTGTATCGAGAAAATTTTATGGAATCGTGTTTTCGAAACATATGAAAGATAGTTTATGTCCTGAACTTTACCATACATAAATTTAAAACTTAAATATTCAGTAGTTTAGAAGATATGGACATACTCCCGAGTGGAAAATAAGCAATTTGAGGTAGCATACACTCTTAAGTGTCAGTAATAATTGTAATTGGATAGGTCACAGCAGAGATTTAAAGGCACGAGCGGATAAGTAGTAAATAAATAAATACATTTTTTATTATAAACGTAATTGTAGTGACAAATGTAAGCAAAGTAAAATTTTCCAGAAGTTTTAAGTCGTTAAAAACTATTCTCAAGGATATTTTTTGTTGATTATGTTTGAACTAATTAACGGAAATAGGCGAAATAAATCTAAAATTAATATTTAAAGTTAGTCAACTGATTTTTTATTTATTTTTTTATAACCTTTACAATCAATATAAACATCATTAATGCTTTCATTTCATTCTAATATTTTCCTAAAGTGCCAGGTTCGTGGAGGTTTTACTATGCATATCATGGGTCCCTTAAGATTCGCTAAGCAGTGATTCAAAATTCCTTCGGTTTTAACTTAGCACTCCACTTTTTACTAATAAGTAAACACTATAATATTATTGCAAAAAAGCATCTAGGTATTTAACATTTTATCAAGACTTAAGTCACGTGGTTGCGACGCTTTTCTGAAAAGCACTTGACGAATTTCTGTTCAAACTACCAGGGACATATATTTGAAATTTTCTCCTTGAAGAGCGTTATAACAGAAAATAAATGATTTAAAATTTACGCAACTACTACCGAACTCGGGATTCTCACGGGATCGGCTACGCAAGTAAAACCGAGAAGTATAGCTAGTCTAATGTAAATATAAAAGCATTTCCGATGGAAATGGATTATTTATAAGTTAATGCGAACATCGCGGAACAGCGGCTGACCGTGTGCGGCGCACGCTATGTTTTTTACCGCGGCGCTGCCCGTTCCGCTCTCATAAGCACTTCGAGATTAATGCTTGAAAGATCGCACAAGATCGGAGATTGACGGATACGGAGATTTATTGCAAGTAATTTCGCTTATATACTCTTTATGATTTTAATTTGATTTAAAAAATGATGGTTAAACATTAAATCATTATTTTGTTTTGTTTAATGAGTAAAATATTTCGTGCTATCAATATTTCGTCTACAGTTAGGAGTTGTTAGAGATCAATATTTATTCGCCTTTTCCCGTTGTCAAAGTTAGAATATTATTATCTTCTTGCACTTAAGTAATTATAATTTTAGAGTAAACTATTAAAAAAATTATTGAGTTAGGGCAGGAAAAGTCCTGCTTAAGATCTGGAGCAGTCCGACTGGGGAAGTACTACGACCTTATAGAATATTACGACTAAATAATCCCCACTTCCCTACTAATATTATAAATGTGAATGTAAGTAGTGATTCACTGCTTTTAAGTAGTGATATTTTCTTGCAGTGAGTAAGGTCACCAAAGCTCCTGGTTGGGGATAGGGTGGCGCGCTTGCGATGCTTCTGGTGTTGCAGCCGTTTATAAGCTACGGTAATCGCTTACCATCGGGTGAGCCGTACGCTTGTTTGCCGACCTAGTTGTACGAAGAAAAATGTAAATAAATACATTTTTATTATTATACGCAATATTTATAGCAAATGCAGTATCATTGGAATACTTTTCAAATCAACTTGTAGTTTTTGATATTTCAAGTTTAGAAATTGAATGAATGTGTTATATGTCGCTTTTACGACAGTTTAAATCAGTCACGGCGCTTGCATAAAAAGGAACCTTTAAATATAAATGTAATAAGCCTTTATACAAATAGACCTTCTAGAGAATTAATCACATTAGATTTTATAAAACAATTAGCTGACCTTGCAAACGTTTTACCATATATGTCATTAACCCCCTTATATCTTTATTTATTTATTTATTTATCCCATCATACATCTAACATTACAGGATATTATCCTAATGCGTTAGTGTCGTTGTCGTATTAAATACATGTCATACGCAGATAAAAATACAAAAATTGATATCACATTCAATTCCATTATTTCATTTAGCAAAATCAACAGTCTTAGGGGTATGGAAAATAGACGTTGGCCAATTCTCAGAACTACCCGATATGGACACAAAATTTCATAAAAATCGGTTCAGCCGTTTCAGAGGAGTATGGTAACTAACACTGTGACACGAGAATTTTATATATAAGATTTATTATAGGTATATTTAGAATTGGTATCGACGTATAGAATTACTAACAGAAATTTTCTAAGTAGGTATCAGATTATAGCTAAAAAATTATTTACAATTATTAAAGATTACTCCAAAAGTTGTAATTCGATCTCGATGAACTTAAAATGTGACCACATGATAAACATCGGCTTTCGATAAAATTAAAAATAATTTAAATCGGTACACCCAATAAAAAGTTATGCGGATTTTCGAGACTTTCCCTCGATTTCTCTGGGATCCTATCATCGGATCCTGGTTTCCTTATTATGGTACCACACCAGGGATATCTCCTTTCCAACAAAAAAGAATGATCAAAATCGGTTGATAAACGACAAAGTTATCCCCGAACATACATTATATATATATATATATATATATGTATATATATATATATATATATATACGGTCGAATAAAGTATCCTCCTCCTTTTTTGAAGTCGGCTAATAAAATTCATAGTGATGTCAAGATGTGCTATCATTTAATTTGAATTAAACTTCATTATTTAAAAAGTTCTAGCAAATTCCTTTGGCGCTAGCGATCGTAAGTGCTATCCTAGTTTAATATAAAATTTATGTTAAGGAAATTTTGTCGTGATCTGGACTTTTTGTGTTATAAATTTCTCCTGACACAGGACATCAATGGACGGAACCGTTGACTGTAATACGTTTGTTTATTTATTACATGGGTAAATAAACTCAACCAATATTTCAAAGAAATGTGTAATTAAAAAATGCGTACCAATTTTTCTCTTATACTCGTAATTGTACACGCATTTTGAGATAATTATACAGAGATAAGTCGTTATGACACCTACCGCTGTTTCTAAAATAACTCTTGACAGCTATGGTATATAAGCCATTTTACATTGTTTTGTAATGAGTACCAAATTACTAGAGCGAAATGAAAACATATATCTTTGTCTTTCATCTCTTAATGTGTTTTCTTGAAACAATGTTCATGTTTATGGCATTAAGCTATAAAAGAAATGATTATTTTTAATGTCTTTTTATTCTACATTCTTATATTATGGTATAATTTTTATTTTCATTCGATATTTAAAAAAAAAAAACTACCCCAGGCAAATTTTTAACCTTAGAATTACTTTTTTAAAAAAGTAATTCTTTATTTCTTCTATAAGCTTAGATTAAAGTTAAAGATTTTTAAACGAAACTATTTTAGTTTAATTTTTTAATTTAATTTACGCAATTATAAAAAAAAAAAACAGTAAGTATTATATTACAACTTTCAGAAATCATGTTGTTGTTGTTGTTTTAAAATTTATCCCCAATAGGGAAAGGCAAAGGAGTATAATCCATACAGCCTAGTTTGAATTTGTAAGTTTCGTTCTGATATATCAAAAGGCCGGAGCCAAGTCTGAAGTAACTTTATTTTTCTTCTGATTCGATGACTAGTAAAGTAAGGCCGAAGCCAAGTCTATAATTTCAACAGAAATCATGGAATATATTGACTGTTTTTTTTAATTACGTAATTGTTGCATGAGAGAGTTCTTGTTGATTCTTCTCAGCAGAATCTGCGTTTAGTATCGGTGGAGTAGTTTTAAATTAAACAATCAATTTTGTAACGACTAATTTAATTTATACTTTGTAAATTCGACTTAAAATACTTTTAATATTTTGAAGCAAATTTTAAATTTTAATGTTGCTGTAAAAAAAAATCAAAATAGATTTATTCACATAGGCCTCAAAAGCACATTCAAATCATCATCTTGCAAATTAAAATTGTATTTATTGTTAAAAGTGAAGTTACAAGCATAATATTAGCAACCCCAGTCACGCGAAGCGGGAATTTGCTATGTCGTTAATCGATCTTTCCAGTCGGAAACGCTATTGCTTCACCACTCCTCCGGACCTCAGGGCTATCGTTTAACATTTAAAATATTTATTTGTGAATGTATAATTAACTATTGCGAAATAAAACGCATTACGAATTTTTATTATTTTTGATAACCCAAATTTAATATATATTTTTTTTAGTTTAATATTTAAAAATGTGTTTTTTAGTTAATACGGGAAGGTAAAAATATTAATATTGAACTAATTGCATAATTTAAACACGTGTTTCGTAAGAAATTCGCTCTTATATTTTGTGTACGTTTAAAAAAAAAAAATCGTACCCACTACGCTAACCTTAGTCGGCTATTACACTTTGACTTTCATCCTCTTTCCAATGTTAATGTATTTAATTTCCGGACTAAAATTTTAGTATTTAATAAAAGATTAAAAGATCGAACACGCAGCATGTATGTAATGTTATATTTACTTTGAAATATTTGGAGAAAAGAATTTATCATATCTAAACGAAGTACATGAGCTTAATTACATTAGTACAGCTAACGGCTCGTTTTGTGTACTACTTACTGTCTCGGTAAAGCCATAGAATTAATGCTATTTTTTTAATTACGTAAAACACTATGAGTGGATATGAAATTTAAATTCAAAAACGGTATTAAATTACTCTTGTATCATTAAATTTTACTTTATTATTTGCGAATTTGATATTTATAAAACTAAAAAATTAGCTCCTGTATACGAGTATAAAGACTATAATTATAATAATAAAAATGACATGTTTTAAAATTGACACAAATAGGTACAAACACACTTAGCTATACTCCCTTATTCTATCGATGAATTTCAATTAAATAAATTAAATTTATAGGTTGTTATTTCGGCGCTATCATTTTCTTTAATCAGTATCCAATCAATATTTTAAAGAAGCTTACATGACGTGTCACAATCGATGAAATTTTATAAAATAAAAAACGACTAAGGCTCTTCACTAACTTATATCTCCCTCTCGACTTCTGTTCGCCTCGCCCGATCACACTTTTCGCAACGCTCTCGTCATGCCTTGACCAGCTCACTCCCCAAGTCAAACGTGCGTAAAAAAGTTTTACTTGAATATGAAATGGGTAATAAGCATATACAGAATTCGTATGTGAATATAAATTACAGTAAATTTTGACGACGATCGAATCGCTGGTCGTTCCCCACGATCACGTAGTATTTCGTACGCGTCACGCGTGAACGCCTTAATTATTTAATACCTCTGATTCTCCAGCTAAAGGGCAAGCGAGTTTCGACATAAGACCACGGAGTACTCGCCATCAAACACTATTTATGGAATTTGTTTGTCATTATTTGTAATAAGGGGTATTACTAATTGTTTGAAAACGCTATTGAGATATATTGTTTGAAACCAATTTTCTCATTGAAATTAAAATTAATTTATTGTTTATAGGGTTTTTCAATTACATTTGTATGTTTATTTGTTACTAATTAATTGACAAAACATCACTTACTTAGAATTCAGGGAAGTGGCTAGAAAACATCTTCCCTAGCTAAATAATGGGTTAGATAGAAACTTACAGCTTGTACTCTTAAAATTTTTGAAAATTTGAAAGAGAAAGAGCCACGAAATGTTTTTCCTTGTTCTTTTTTTAAATATATATAGCTAGGTCGGAAAACAAGCGTACAGCTCACCTGATGGTAAGCGATTACCGTAGCTTATAGCAAGTGCGTTGCCGACCCTATCATTTCCCCCAGGAGCTCTGGTCACCTTACTCACCAACAGGAACCCAGTATTGCTTGAAAACAGTATTATTTAGCGTTTTTGTGGTCTTCTGTAAGGTCGAGGTACTACCCCAGTCGGGCTGTTCATATTTTGAGCAGGAAATTTCCTGATGATTTTGACAGTTAAATATTCGCTAATTTGTGTCTTCCCCGCCTTAACAACATTTTATGTCTGTGGTCACTGAAAATTCGTTACACCGCCTGCTTGCTTCCTAGCTATTTTTGTAAAAAAAAACAATGGTCTTTAGTACAATAAATCGCGCAGTTCTTTATAATTTCTATTATAAAACGGATGGTTCCACTCGCAGTCACAATGCACTATTGCACAGTTAAAACTTGCGTATAATTTGTTTTATAAAACTAATTATTCATCAAATTATACGCAATAACGTGGTTTCTTGAAATTGTAAGATAAAGATGTTTTTACGGCGTAATTAAACTTTTTAAAAGACGACTTCTTAGACTGAAAACAGATCGATTAAACGTAGTTAAGTTCTTTAAACTACGTCCAGAGATTATTTTTAATATAATTGTAAATGAGAACTGTAGTGGTTGTGCTGATTAACTGGAAGCCACTGCTCATAAACTTTCTTAGATCAAGGCGAGTCGCAAATGCCTTAATGATTAAGTCAGTGGAGAAATAGAGACTGGGGGAGGCACACGTCTATATGTACACACATAGGCTGATATATGTCCACACATATATCGACTTACGTATTTCAAAAATTATACAGTGCAAATTTTGGTGTATGTAAATCACACGTGTGCCGAGAATGCTAACAGTGTTTTCCTGTTGAATCGTATTTCCGATTCTTTGGGTTAAATATAACTATTTTCCAGCCCTCTTGTTGTCAGTTAGTCATAATAATTTTAATTATTATAGATTCACAGCCATAACAATTGTTGGTAGCATTTTAAATAATACTCGTAGATATAATATAATTAATTGTATTTACGATATAATATAAATAAATTATACGTGACTTGTGAAATCAATTCTACTAGGCTTTTTTTGCAAAGAAAAAATCATCTTAATTTGATTGCTAAGGTTGGGGAAAAAGGAATGCCGTGGTTTGGATATCTTACTAGCCATGTGAGACTTAGCTACACTAGCTACTCAACGGCTTTCGATGTGGTTCTCTGTTTAATACCAGAGTTAGTTGTACGCACGCTACAATCATTTAATTACAGGCAGGCTTTGTAATAAATTGTTTTGATAAATCCGTGATTATTTCCTCTATCTGTGTATCTGGAGCGTCGCGGCATCGGTTCCGTTTAGTTTCGCAACGACTAATTAAAACTACAATTAAAATTGAATTTGTAAATTTTGATTTATAACAATTTGCTTGCAGGTTTGTTTATTTTTCTTTCGTAAGATTTTTTAAGATTATTTTTTATGTTATCGTCACAATTCCTTATTGTTATGAATCTAAAGTTAATTTTTTGTTTTTCAATATAATTTGATTGTATTTGAAATTAGATAAAGGGTTAATTTCGTTACAAAAGTTGTAATTACTTGCAACATTCTCTATTTTGCATAAGAATGGTTTACAAATTACACAAAAATGCTTGATTATACTTGATTCCAGCTACAGAATCTTCGTCATTTTATACTTTTAACATATTTCATTCACATTTTTTAATCTCCATTAAAAATATCATCGTCAGACTGACGAAACCCCTCCATAAATAATAAAGATAAAAAATATATCAATATTGATAAGCATTTGTAATATAGTTATGTGCACGTCAAGTTACAATGCCAAAAAAAGCTTTTTTACCACAAACTTAAGCTACAGTTTAGAAACATTATAAACGCAGTCAAAGTTTCACAAACTATAGATGAGTTCAATATAACTTTCATCTCCGAATGTCTGAACATTGAACCGCTGTTACATAACAACCTGCCATACACACATAAATTCGCCCCGAGCGCTGCAACTTCCATACCACTTTCCCCTTAAAGACACCGTCCACTAAGCAGCGCTGAGCAGCGCTACTCAGCGCTATAATTTTACAACCTATTTGATGAATGCTAATGATTAGTGGTCTATGAATTGAATAGAATTACTAGCCTAAAATCATTATTTAAGTTTTGTCTGTACAATAAATAGTCTTTTTGCCAAAGAAATTCTTAGGCCATAAAAATACGCTGTGATTATAAAAACTGAGCTGATATTAAAGAAATATAATTTAAGTTCTCTTTATTTATTGACGGTACTTTACGTATTAAATCGAATATTCAATTATGTAAACGAGTTTCCGTGTTAGCATAATTTCTTTTTTATTTTCTCTTAATTTTGATATAATCTTTGCATTTTTAAGTCTACGTAACGTCATAATAATATCCACATTACAAAACATTTCTTTCTAGGGACTCACACGCGGACGTGATTTACATCAAAATGATCGCAATCGCTTGATTAAGGGTTTACGTTGTAAATATGTAAAATAATATAAAATGAATGTTAAAAATTTGCAAAAAAAAATCTCTTCCCACTTACTACTAATGGTTTGTTTAACTTCGCGTAATGTTATACTTTATGGCAGTTTAGTTTAAATACACTTAGGCCTGACTAGATCATAGCACCATATGAGGCTATAATATGTTATAGCTACAGCTATACGTCAAGTGGAAGGAGGTGTTAACGCCGGTTATGGTGATGACCGTAGGCCGGTGTAGAAATCAGGCTGTCGCGTTCCTTTTTTTCCCTTATTTTCTTTTCTTCCTATCAAGCTTTCTACCGCTCATTAGTTGAATAATTTCTGTGAAATTTTGTTTCAATATTATAAATTTGAATATATATGGATTAAATTATTTTTTTAAAGTTTTTAAACTTTATGCCTTCTATTAGGTACTTACATATAGTTTTATATAGGTACTTATATATAATATCAAGTATTTAATGATTTTTGTGCTTAAACTAACGATAGATGCAATGTATTTGTCTTTAAAATATAAAAAAGCAAGTAGCAGGGTTAATTTGATAGTAAATCAAATTTTAATTTAAATAATATCTCTGTTGATATAAAAAATGTTAATTTAAACTAATTAAAAATACAAAACCTAAGCCCTGTTAGATGAATATAATTCATCAAATTATACAAGGCATAGGTGGCAAGGAGAATGAAATTGAATTATTATCTGACATTTATAAAGTTCATATAATTTGTATTTCTGAACATTGGCTGAAATTTGTAAGATATTTAATATTCAAAATTATAGTTTGTCAAGTTCGTTCATTAGAGAGAATGCTATTTGCGGAGGTTCACTAATATTGGTGCGTAATGATATAGCTCATAAATCCCGTAAAGATATTGCAGCACTTTCTATCGAGTGAACTGTAGGGTTGTCGTGCCGTGATTTTACTGTATTTGAGACAATTAAGAAAAGTGTCGTTACAATTATTTATAGGCTTTAAAGATGCATATCTTATGTATAAAATTCTCGTGTCAAAATGTTAGTTATTGTAACTACTCCGAAATGGATGGACCGATTTATATGGAATTTTGTGTGCATATTGAGTAGGTCTGACAATCGGTAAAAATATATTTTTCATACCCCTTAGTTATAGGAGGAGGGTTAAGGGGGTTAATAACATATATGGCATAACAACGTTTGCGGGGTCAGCTAGTATTTATATACATACGCGTTTATCAAAAGTTTGATATTAGTTCAAGAGTTTTATTAAGACTTTCGAATCTTTAACGTTTAAAATCAATCTTATCTGTTATACGCGGAGCTATCGCCGTCGGAATGTGGCTTCCACTCAGAACCGGCGAGCAATTAGCGGTGTTTTTATAGTGATCACTTCGTTTGTTACATAGCGAAAAACGCGGACCTCGATATTTGTAGATAGCCTCGTTGTTAACTGAATGTATACTTATTTATGAAATATATAAACACGTATAAAATAATATAATTAAGCGAACTAGTGGTCGCACAATGGTCGAAATTCGACTATCAGCATCAGCTCAGCCTACTGCAGTCCACAGCTGGACATAGGTCTCCCCAAGTTCGCGCCACACATCCCGGTTTTCCGCAATCCTCATCCAGCCTACACCGGCAATCTTACGTAGATCGTCGGTCCGACGGATCGGAGGACGTCCCATACTGCGTTTGCTAAGACGCGGTCTCCACTCCAGGACCCGTCTGTTGCAACGGCCATCGGTGCTGCGACACAAATGAATTCGAACAATACAACAAGGCATAGGCCTCTTTTCCCATGTAGGAGAAGGATCAGAACTTAATCCACTACACTGCCCCAATGCTGGTTGGCGGCTATACTCTCTACTATGAGTAATTATCGCTATCAGGCACACACAGACCTACAAAGATTAACAACCAGATCAGAAATAAATATTTCTATTAACATAAATATCCACTCCGAGCGGGAATCAAACCCGCGACCGTCGGTGTTTAGGCGCCGCTGCACCGTCACGGTACTCGCACTATTATTACACCAGAGCGATCGTCAAACAGAGTCAGAGCGATTAAACAACAGATAATACAAATTCCTAATTGAATCGAGGTCAACTGAAGTTGTGTGCTTAATGAAAATTGTATCAATATGTACAGATAAGCAAATATAAAACAGTGTATTTAAATAAGTTTGTTATTAAATAAGGTTCACCTGCCGCGTACCTATATTGTCGGATAAACAATAGCGGGTCGACGACCGCCATTGGCGCGAGAAAGCCTACTAGTAGAGTGGCCATAATGTTTGTGCTAAACTCTTAGCTTACTAGAAGTAAGTTCTAGCTGAGGTGAGCCGTCCCTTCATCCGTTTAATGATTGTTATTGTAGTAACAGTAATTAAATTAGACCATTTTCAAAATTATCGTTCCAAACATCATAAAAATAATTGAATTTAAGTATTTTCGAAATCAATACAAACTGTTAGATAATTTTAACCGACTTCAAAAATGGAGGAGGTTACTCAATTCGACCGTATTTGAAACTACTTCGTCCTTTATGAACCGATTTTGATAATTCTTTTTTGTTGGAAAGAAGATATCCCTGGTGTGGTACCACGATAAGGAAACCAGGATCTGATGACGGGATCTCAGAGAAATCGATGGAAACGCGAAAATTCACATAACTTTTTACTGGGTGTACCGATTTTGATAATTTTTAATTTTGTCGAAAGCCGATGTTAATCATGTGGTCACATTTAAATTTCATCGATATTTAATTACAACTATTGGAGTAATCTTTGATAATGCGTATTTACTTGACTATTTTTTCGTCTACCTACGTTGTATTATTTGTCGATGTAATTGAAGTTGGTTTTTTTCGTTTGCCTGCAAACACAATTATTATATCCAAATTAGTCAAGGCAGAACCATAGATACGTAATATTGTTTTTAATTTTATTTTTACTGTTGCGCAACAAAATGCATTGATTTTTTTTTGTATTGATTTATTTTTCATATAATAAGTGAAACTATTTTTTTGTCTTTATTTAATTTTTTTAGTCACCATTTTTTAATGTACCACACCACACTGAATGTCAAAACCAAATGACATTAAAAAAAAATTAAAAATGTAAAACAAACAACAATAATAAAATTATATATCCTATAATAACATACTTAATTGCCATATTACTCATCAATAACTATAGTTTTTTTTTTTGTCTATTCAGTAAAAAGCAAGGCAACACAGATACAGCGTTAGCTACTTAAGATCTAAGAACATTGAATAACTTCTTGCTCTTGAATGAATGCTTCAACGAGCTGTCATTGTTAACAATTAATTTTCTTAATGTGTTTTTTACACGTGTATAATTATGTACTGTTATGAAGGTTTGTCAGTTTTATACCGTTCGAATATATGAATTATTTAATTATGTAATTAGAAATAAACACATATAATTATGATAATTTTGTTATAGAGTAATAATTATCTACACTTATAGAGGGTATATTAAGATGAAAGATAGTCCAAGCTTTAGATAAGACCTTCGTAGTTGTGGATCTAATCCGCAATACACATACAGATTAAAAAAAATCTAATAACAATTGATTTGTTTCCTACTCCTCTTTTAAAAATCTGTATAATTCATTTAACTGACATGACTAGCCCGTTGGCGCAGTTTAAAGTGACCCTGCTTCCTGCTCCGGCGGTTGTGTCAAGTCTGGGTGTAATATGGGTTTATCAAAAAAAAAAATGTATATATATATATATATATATATATATATATATATATCGGTCCTTACCTACGTTGGCTGTTACCTTTAACACAAGCGTTAAGTTGCTTTACTTTAGGAACAGACGAGCGTGTGTGTATGTTGTAGATATTTTATTATTTATTCCTAGCATGGGCTAAGGATTTCGATAATAAAACTTACAATAATAAAAATAAGCGCTTTAAGCTTACAAGTAATAGTTGAAAACGCAGCTATTACAAACGCTAAAAAAGTATATATACTTAGTTTGTATATATATATATCTGTCAGTACCCGAAATTAACGAAGTCGAACACATTTTTATCCTATTGTCATCATCATCATTACAGCCTATACAGTCCACTGCTGGATACAGGCCTCCACAAGTTCACGCCAAAAATAGCGTGAACTCATGTGTTTTGCCCATAGTCACCACGCTGGGCAGGCGGGTTGGTGACCGCAGGGCTGGCTTTCTCGCACCGAAGACGCTGCTGTCCGTCTTCGGCCTGTGTATATCAAAGCCAGCAGTTGGATGCTTATCCCGCCACCGGTCGGCTTTTTAAGTTCCGAGGTGATAGTGGAACTATGTTATCCCTTAGTCGCTTTTTACGACACCCACGGGAAGAGAGGGGGTGGCTATATTCTTTAGTACCGTAGCCACACAGTACTACAGTACAGTATCCTATTGTAATTTTGTTAAAATATTCATCAATTAATATAAATCAAGTCATGATGTCCCAGTAGTATAGGTGAAATTCTCTGTGATCCCAGCGGCACGGTGGCACGTCGAACGGTATCCCACCGCGCTAGTCTCTCAGCTTTCTGTTTCGTTGGTGAGCGGACATTTTAATTTATTATAATTTATGCGATCACCCGTTATCATTCATTCGAGTTAAAAATTTTTTTTTATTATGTCTAAAAGATTTTTATATGGCAACATTATTATTTTCAGCTTATGTAATAATGTTTTAAAATTATAATGTTTTTAAATTAATAATGTTTTTAAATTTGGAACTTGTAGTTTTCAAAAATATTTTGCATATTTAAGGATCAGGAGTAATAAACAATAAGAAACCAAATGAATTACTCACTGCTTTTTTTTATAAATAAAGGGTATGTATAGCGTTGCATTTTTATATATTTGTCGATATTTTATACCAGCTACCAATAGACACATAATATACGAACACATGGTCGCGATAAAACTTGACGCAGGATCTAACTGTAGGTGATTTGAAATATTTACATGGCAATATTATAAATGAACTGTCACAGAGGTCATTGAACTACATTGAAGTGATGTTGAAATTCCATACTACGTGAATATTACATTGACATAATTGTGTTTGCTCGCAAACGAAAAAAAAACGACTTCAATTACATCGACGAGTAATACAGCGTAGATCGAGGAAAAAATAGTCAAGTAACTACGCGTTATCAAAGATTACTCAAAAAGTAGTTATCACATCTCAATAAAATTTATATGTGACCACATGACAAACATCAGCTTTCGATTAAATTAAAAATTATTAAAATCGGTACACCCAGTAAAAAGTTATTGCGGATTTTCAAGAAGTTCCCTCGATTTCTCTAGGATTCCATCATCAGATCCTGGTTTCCTTATCATGGTACTAACTTAAGGATATCTTCTTTCCAACAAAAAAAGAATTATCAAAATCGGTACACCCAATAAAAAGTTATTGCGGATTTTCAAGAATTTCCATCAATTTCTCTGGGATCCCATCATAAGATCCTGGTTTCCTAATCATGGTACTAAATTTGAGATATCTCCTTTCCAACAAAATAAGAATTATCAAAATCGATACATCCAGTAGAAAGTTATGCGGTATAATACAACGTAGGTCGACGAAAAAAGCGTCAAGTAAAAACGCATTATTAGATATAGCTCGAAAAGTAGTTGTTAGATCTCAAATAAATTTAAATGGGACCAATTGGCACACATCACCTTTCGATTAAAAGAAAATTTGTCGAAATCGCTCCATCCAGTCAAAAGTTCTGATGTAACATACATAAAAAAAAAATACAGTCGAATTGAGAACCTCCTCCTTTTTTTCTTTCTTTTTTTTTGTCACTAGGTCGGTAAACAAGCGTACGGCTCACCTGATGGTAAGCGATTACCGTAGCTTATAGACGCCTGCAACACCAGAAGCATCGCAAGTGCGTTGCCGACCCAATCCCCAATCCCCCCCAGGAGCTCTGGTCACCTTACTCACCAACAGGAACACAATACTGCTTGAAAATAGTATTATTTTGCTGTGATCTTCTGTAAGGTCGAGGTACTACCCCAGTCGGGCTGCTCCATATTTTGAGCAGGAAATTCCTGTGCCCTATCTCAGTTAAAGTCAGTAAGTTTTTGGAAGTCGGTTAAAAATCAACTGTGGTCTTTTGACCCACTTGAAAGCCATTAGAGTAAAAGAAGAGACGCAGTATAAGTTAAAGTTCGACGTTCAACTATTTATCAATTCAGCCTATCGCAGACCACTGCTGGACATAGGCTTCCCCAAGATCGCGCAAAACATCTGGGTTCTCCGCAATCCTCATCTAGCTACTGCCAGCAATCTTACATAGGTCGTCGGTCCGGCGGGCCGTAGGGCGTTTCACACTTCGTTTGCCAACCAGTTGATTGAATTTTTATATCTATTTCCATAAAAAAATTGAATAGACTGTATAACATAAACTTTTTTTATTAAAATTTTTTTTTAAATATTTTTTTTTTTGTTACAGGTAAGTTAAAAACTTTGAAATACGTTGAAATATAATGCAAAGGCGGTAAGTCTCCTTATAATTTTTAATTTTATTTTTATTTAACTTTATTGTAGAAATAGCATAGCATAGGTTAATAGCTTTTTGCACTAAAAATTAATAGTTTGATGTCTGCTGTAATTCGATTGATTATGTGCCATCTTACTGATGGTCGTAACTTGCATATATATTTTTTTGTTTTATTTCAGTAAAAAAAAAAACTTTAATTTAAAAGTAAAACAGTATCAATATTCTTGAATACAAGTACAAAGATAAAATTAGTCAATCACATACACACACACACACATACGAAGGTCCTTGAAAATCTACATGTCTGTCACACGAGCTCCAAACCCGATACACAATGTTTCACCACCTGCACTTATGCAACGTAATCAAAACCGCAGCGGAGCGTTGCGTATATTTATTATTGCGTTTAAAATGTAATTATCAAAATAAACCTTGTACAGCCGTAATAAGGCCTATCTTACTTTTTATACTGGTACATGCGCAAAGGGAACAATGAAATATGACAAATAGTAATAGAAAAACAATGTTGCCACATTTGTATCGTATTAGCGTTTTGTTCGGTGTAATTATAGGTATTGCTCGATTGAAATCCGCCGGATTGCAGGTACTGCAGTGGTGTACTTTAAGATTCAGCGCTCCGGGCCATTATACGAGCAAGTTGCCACTCTCGAATTTTTGTACTGACCTTTTTTTTAGACCATAAATTTTTATTTTTCATAAATTTATCGTTTTTTTCATAATTTTCATATCTCTAGTACATATTCTTGGCTTGCGCCCCTCCTCGTGCTCGGCTTGTGCCACCCCTCGCAGAATACCACCCTGGGCCATGGCCTTTTTAGCCCTAGGATAAATACGCATATGAGGTACTGTTTCTTTGTCAGTGATATATCAAGTCGAGAAATTAAAGAACTTTTTAATTGGAAATAGATTTGTTATTGTCAGTTAAACAATTTTTTAAGATTTTTTATGTCCTGCTTTTAATTGCGTTGTTATTTTATATACATAACGTAAGTGGCTATGAAAGAAAGAGAGAAAGAAAATGTGTGCTCGCACTTCTCTCTCTTGCTCCGTTAGTCTCACCCTCTACATTTTTCGTGACGCTCTCGTCACGCATTCACCAGCTCACTCCCCATGTCAAGCGTGCGTAAAGAAATTTTACTTAAAAAATAAATAAAAAACAGAAAACAATATAATTATGACATATAAAACTAAATAGGAAACGAATCGAATGATTTACTCTAATCACGTTAAATTAACAGAATTGCTCTCAGCAGTAGTTTGTTCATAATTCGCGGCGGAATGGACGGTATTGCCTTACTCTGTAACCGAATGCCATAGAGTTGGTACGTGGTAGTGTCGGTCGATGACTCCGCGGCGAAATGTTTTGCGAAACTATGATCTGAGCGTTACTTGTCTTTTGAACCGACAATTAGAGCCGATCACTGCACGTGGATCTAAACTAAAAGATCGCAGGTTCAAGCTAACACAGAATATTTAAGGGGCTTGAATTTTATTTTATTTAGTTTTATTGATATAACTAGTTGCCCGGACAGAGTTTGTTCTGTCAAAAGTTAATAGTAAAAATTATTTTTTTTTTAATTATTTTTTACTATTAATAAAACCTTCCGTGGTCCTCAAGGAACACTCAAAAGAATAAATTAGCCGAATTGGTTGAGCCATTCTTGAGTTATGCGCTTAGCAACATTCGTTTTTATTTATATAGATATATTTCATTTAGTGTTTTTAGCTTGTATGAATTCAATCAAATTTAAATTATTGAAATATTTTTTTAATTAGACTCTTGTAAGTCTAATCTAATGATCCATAAATTATGACAAACGTATTTCACGATTTTTGACCCCTTCCTCATCCTAGTCACAGATGATCACATTTATGATTACTTATTATCATATATATAATTATTATTATGTATTACTGGATAAGGCGGTCAATCTAGCGTGACGTCAAATATTTTGCAATTTTACAATCACAAATTATTGTTTATTACATTAGAACATCAGTTTCGATACAATTTTTATTACTTGTTAAATTATTTTTCAGTATAGTCATAATCATCTTAAATCGAATGTAAATTAAATGTGAATTTAATGTAATTTATTTATTTATTTATTTAAATAAATGAATAAATAAATAAATTACATTAAAACATCAGTTTCGATACAATTTTTATTACTTTTATTTTAAATTATTTTTCAGTATAATCCATGTATAATCATAATCATCATAAATCGAACTGTCAATTTAGAATAACGTTATTTTAATAAGTTTTGTACAGGCTATTACAAAGTTCCTTGATTACATTTTTAACTCATTAATAAATTATAAACCGAAGTTTTCCATATACTAATCATTTCGTTATTAATATTAGTTAAAAAGTATTTAATATACCGAGCATAGCTTAGATGCAATGCCGTCAATAAAGATTTTTTAAAAATGATCAACAAAATCCTAATCAAAAAAATATTTACTTGACAAGTTTGAAAGAATGATGAAGAAGGTTAGTTCATCTAACTGTGGTATTTGTGGTGTTGATGAAGATATCCAACAGTATTTGATGGAATGTGTTTGAAACGGAGACAAGAGAAAGGAAGAGAAAGATTCTCTATATTGGCAACTATAATGTCGTAAATCGCTACGATAATTTATAATTTTAAAATAAAATAGAAATTAAAAATAGAATACGTTATTGAATTGACGATTTTGATTAGAGCAAAATGGGACGGTCATTAATAAGCTTGCTGTAAAAAGTCCCTAAATAACAATAGAAAATTAATAAAATATATACAATATCTCCAAGCACACATAAAAGAGGTAATCAAGAATTTTCCTAGAAATCAATTAAGAACTCTCAATAAAGTGACGTATATTATGAATGGCACGCACACACAGTTTACTGCACTTCAAATAATCCATTACGGAAGGATTAATTCAAAGTGCAACACTGTAGTTTTATCGTCGAAATGTTAATGTTTATGTCTGCGAGTATGCATTATGAAGGGTTCAGATCTCCGTTACGAGCACCGTTAAAACGTGTGAAACAGACGTTACTAGCGTGATGCGAGTTTAATTGTACGCCGCTCGCCTGTCTGGGCGGCTCTTAACGCGTGTGTGTCAAACACTGTGACTTAGTTGTCTGTTTCGTTTCCGCTGGAGGTTCACAAAGCTATACGTTTCAATGAAGATAAAATATCTCTTTATAGTCTAAGATATTTTATAATACTGAAACTTTATCAATTCGAATGTTTTTTTATATGAAAGTTTTGGTGTAATTTCCATTACCATTCCATTGTGCTTTGTGTAACAACTATTCATACTTAACGAATCCATATTTTAGAATTTCGGTTCTGGGGGGAAATCTTACAATTTCGGGAAATAGCACACATTAGAAGCACACGTCCAGACCAAGACAAAACCATTTATGTGTCCTATATAAATATTTGTCATTAAACTAGATTGAATTATCGTAACGGTTAGTACTGCACTAGCAGCAGCATGTGGAATTAATAATATAGCCACCCCCTCTCTTCCCGTGGGTGTCGTAAGAGGCGACTAAGAGATAACACAGTTCCACTACCACCTTGGAACTAAATAAGCCGACCAATGGCGGGATAACCATCCAACTGCTGGCTTTGAAATACACAGGCCGAAGACGGGCAGCAGCGTCTTCAGTCCGACAAAGCCAGCCCTGCGGTCACCAATCCGCCTGCCCAGCTTGGTGATTATGAGCAAAACACATGAGTCCAGCAGTGGACTGTATTAGGCTGAACTGATGATGATGATGATGATGAACAATAATGTTGAAGATAATAAAATTGATAATAAAAAATAACATATAAATATAAAATCAAATCATGCAAGTATATGTCCTAAGTTTAGAAACAATATTTACACAATTCGGTCACAATTCAAAATATTCGCGCTAATTTGACACATAACCTTTGACGTTGAGTTCGGAATGTTCTGGAGTCGCCGCTACGCTTGCGTAAGACGACACGCATCTGAGTGCCTAGTGCGAGTTTTATTCACAGAAACATGACAGAAACGCGTTTATACGTGACGATTATTTTGTATGGGAATTTAAACACTGCAACCTAGACGATAAAGAATAGTATACGATACAATCGATACAGAGTCATCTAGCGGCAAACGCGAGAACCAGGTTGAAATCCCGAATTTTCCATACAAAATTTAGTTAAAATTTACGCCCGTTATTGCGAGACGGATTAATCAAAACTCGCACTAGGCACTCAGATTGATATGAGAATTATCAATGCCCCGTACATACGAGGGAAATATGTAGTTATTAAGATATTTATGGGAACGAAGTTCCATATTGAGCGGTGCCGAGAGGTACCATAGCCGGCAAAAAACGTTAAATAAAAGCGTAAGATTTTTATGTATACTCTATGTATGATGGCTATATGGTGTCTAATGTATGTCTACGTGATGACTGTTATTATTATTGCAGTATGCTATTATTATTATATCATTCGATAATTATTATATATTTTTCTAAATCTTTGTAAATAAAATAAAAGTGTTAAGATAGTTTTGTAAAGTAGTTTTTTTTTATCGATAAAAAATCATAATAAAAAATGTATAAAAAATGTATTTGTATGTATTATAAGATTCAGATAAGCTCTTATTCCCTACTGCTTTGTCTTACCTCCTATTTCTAATGCCATAAAACAAAATATATCTCATGTAAAGTTATAAATCATTTTAAGATATTTATTGAACTGCACTGTTCGACCTTTTAAGTTTCATTCAATGTTTGTGTGTGTTTGTAATAACATCTCGAAACTTCGCGCTTCAAGCTACCGGCGGCCTTAGTACAGTCGCGACTAATTCTAATAAATAATTTAAAATAGAACTAAAAGACTTTAGTCTGAAATAAAATATATATCTAATACTTATTTAGTTTGTATATAAGTTTTATTCTTATTTTCGTTTATAATTCTTTTCATGAAAAAAAAAAAATGACACAGAGTAGCGAGTTAAGTTCTAGCCCTTTTTAATGAAAAATGAGGTTTTAACCCATCGCTGTTTTATATGTTATGTGTGCTACACAGACAAACAAAGAAAGGGCGTTATCTATCTTCATCATAAAAAAGAACTGATGCAGGTCCTATTTTGCTCAATGAAAATATGTCGAATCTTTTTTGGAGGATATTGTGAGAATTCGTTTTAATTTTTATCTGTCGGTCTGTCTGTGTCAGTCACGCATTACTCTAACGATCAGTTTCAATACTCTCTCAACTCGTTCCATACCATTTGTTTTAATAAACTTACCCTAAGCAAAACCAGAGATAGATTATTGAAAAAGGTCGTAAGACTACATGAAGAATAAAACTTAGCACGATTTGAGCCTACGGGCTAGGCGAGTATCTTATATCTTGATATTCGGTAGTATATCCTTGTTGACGACGCGTTGGCACAATAGTCACAGCACTGGTGTTTGGCTGTTGCGCTGGCGGTTGCGGATTCGATCCCCGCACATGACAAACATTTGTATTGGCCATACAGATGTTTGCCGTGGTCTGGGTGTTTGTGCAGTCCTTGTGGGTCTCCCCATCGTGCCTCAGAGAAAACATTGAGCCGTCGGTCCCGGTTGTTATCATGTACACCTATTAGCGATCGTTACTCATAGTAGGGAATATATCCGTCAACCCGCATTGGAGCAGTGTGGTGGATTAAGCTCTGATCCGTCTCCTACTCGGGGAAAGAAGCCTATGTCCAGCAGTGGAATATTAAGCTGAAGCGATGATAGATGTGAATAAATTCAAAAATGGTAAATGAAATAGCAGCTACACTTAGTTAAATAATATTTAAATAATGTTATACGAACACTTTTGCTAGCACTAGTACAGGCCAGCTAGGGCCGTCCCTTTCACCTGCTAGGCTAGGGCCTAGATTCTAGATTCTAGACCAAGACCGAACGCGCCGGAAAGCGCTACTATTAACAAATATCCTTCCAAACATCGCACTTGTGTTACGAAATCGGTAACAAGTTAAATGTTATGATAGTTATGTCACTTTGTGTATGTAAATAAAGAATATTTAATTGGGACGATTTTTTTGTGTTACCCACACATTAGGGAATTCTAAATATTTTTTAATATCATATCAAAAATCGATCGTTCCAGCGGGGATCGAACCTGCATCTCCGACTGACCGTGTGCATATAATATGCTTTGTAAAATGGCTATTTAAAAGTGCTTTTAAAGTCTACGGTGAAGCAATTTTTAACCGACTTCAAAAAAAGGAGGAGTTTACTCAATTCGACCGTATATATATATATATATATATATATATATATATATATATATATATATATATATATATATATATATATATATATATGTATGTCCAGGGATAACTCCGTCGTTTATGAACCGATTTTGATAATTCTTTTTTTTTTGGAAAGGAGATATCCCTAGTTTGCTACCATGATAAGGAAACTAGGATCTGGTGATGGAATCCCAGAGAAATCGAGGGAAATTCTCGAAAATCCGAATAACTTTTTACTGGGTGTACCGATTTTAATGATTTTTAATTTAATCGAAAGCCGATGTTTATCATGTGATCCCATTTAAATTTCATCGAGATCTGATTACAACTTTTAGAGTAATCTTTGAGAATGCGTCTTTACTTGACTATTTTTTCGTCTACCTACGTTGTATTACTTGTCAATATAATTGAAGTCGGTTTTGCTTCGTTTGCCTGCAAACACAATTATTGTTCTGATTGTATTTTATTTAGAGGTTCTAAAATAATACAATTTAGGCCTTTGATTAGTGCGAGCAACGGCTTACTAACTGCTAGTTCAATTCAGTTCACGGAATATCTCGATGATAATGACGTTTTATACGTGTCCATCTTCAACTAAGATGTTATTCAGGTCACTCCATCTCGTCACTCTTAATGACAGTTTTAAAGCGTTCACATATGAACGAGCGAGTAAATCGTTCATTTTCCATTCAATTGTGAATATTCTTAAATGTACGTAGCTTACGTTAGTAATATACTAGAATATTTACATTTATCAATGAAGTTTTTAAAGAAAAAGTGTTTGAAATAAAAAAAAATCGTTTAAAATTAAATTGATAATAATATTTTAATTAAATATTATCGTCTATTTATGTTAGCAAACGGTTTTCAATAATAATAATGTATTCCTTATTGTACACCAGGAAAAACTTAAAATAAAATAATTAATAATAATTATAAGAAGCAATTGACGTAGTTTTTAAACGCAGATCTAAGTAAAAATGATTTAAGCAGTTCGTTAATAAAACTGCAAATTTTAAATTCACGGTTATGAATAAGAAATATCTAACATAAAATATGTCATAAAATCTGTTGGTTATCCTTTATGAGTAAGCAATGAAACTGGCCTTTATTTTTTTATACGACTAGGTCACACTAAAAGCGTACGGCTCACCTGATGGTAAGCAATTACCGTAGCTCATAGTCACTTGCAACACCGGAAGCGTCGCAAGCGCGTTGCCGACCCTATCCCCAATCCCCCAGGAGCTCTGGTCACCTTTCCACAGGAACACAACACTGCTTGAAAGCAGTTTTATTTAGCTGTGATTTGAAGCTAAGAGATAATAAGTGACGTTAACTTTACCGAAGTTATTGCTTGTTCTTAACATCGTATTTCAAATAAACACATTTATGTCAGTTTATTGTGAAAGTTTACGACTATGCGTGTTAACATAACGCGTTAAATAAAAACAAACACATCGATTTGTTGGTCGATCGGTCGGGCGATTAATTTAGTACCTATATCCAATGATGGAGAAAATTGTCTAACAATTCTAAACATACATTTTTGTGGTTCGAAAATTAATATAAAATTACTTTTTTAAAGAGATACACAATATAGCGTTACAAGGCGCAAAATTAAAAATAGTACTCAACAAAGAACTATGACTGTTGTAACAAAAACCTTTAAGTTGACTAGTCTTCTATGTTGGGTTCACTGCAACATTCATTACCTATTAAATTAGTAGATAATTACAACTTAAGAGTTTATGAATAACAAACAAACAGACACGCCTTTTCGCTTGTATAAGTATAATTAATAAGGAAACACTTAATATTAATACATTTCTTTACTTTATTTCCTTTACGACACATTAGGAATTTAATTATCATACTATAAAACGATAATAAAGACCCGTACTCAATGAAGAGCGTACGAGCGCATTCAGGTTCTCACGCGATATAAACGGACTGATACGTCATAGGCCTCGGACACATTAGCGTTTTTTAAAACGTTCAAACGTAGCTTTTTTTACTATATAGAAAAGTTTATACCGAATTTTAATACGTATTCTAGTTGCCCTTCTTTTTAAAAAATTCTGAAACTATACTAATATTATAAAGAGGTAAAGTTTTTAACTGTTTCTAACTTTGTTTGTATGTAGGGGGTAATCTTCGGTAATACTGATCCGATCATGAAAATTCATTCACTAACAGAAAGCTACAATATTCAGGAGTGATATAGGCTATATTTTATTGTTATTGAACAAAAAATTCAGCGAAAAAATAATAGTATATGCAAATAAAGTCGGAGAAATGCGAGTGAGATGAAAACTTTACTATGTATACCTATTTGCACCACAAAAATAATAATTAACGCCCAACAAAGTGGCCACGGGTCGGCTAGTATTGTTATATATTTATACTAGCATAATTTACTATTGACTAAAGACTGTTCCATACATAGGCCCATTTAATTCAAGGCATTCTATACGCGCAGTGCAGACTGATGCTTCATGATGTTATGCGAATGCTGTGTACTTAACGAAAACATTGGCGGTTTTTAATCGTCAAAAGAATACGCTCGAGAAACGCTAGTGTGATACTATGTTAAGAAAGCACGAATTTATAGCTGTGTAATTTAATGTTTGCTAAATATTAATGTTTGATTGAAATATTGAATGTTTTAATGACGCTGTCACACTGTTGAGGTAGGGCACAGCAGGAATTTCCTGCTCAAAATATGGAGCAGCCCGACTGGGGTAGTACCTCGACCTTACAGAAGATCACAGCAAAATAATACGGTTTTCAAGCAGTATTGTGTTCCTGTTGGTGAGTAAGGTGACCAGAGCTCCTGGGGGGGGGGGGGGGTTGGGGATTGGGTCGGCAACGCGCTTGCGATGCTTCTGGTGTTGCAGGCGTCTATAAGCTACGGTAATTACTTACCATCAGGTGAGCCGTACGCTTGTTTGCCGACCTAGTGACATAAAAAAAAAAAAAAAAAAAACACTCGTATACTCATGAAAAGTAGTTGATTATATTTAATACTTTTTTTAGCAGTATAAGAAACATACATGCGAATGAAACGTAAATAGCACTTATATATAAAAAAAACGAGTGTGCTTTAGACCACACGACTGAAGTAAAACTTCGCGTAAATAAGTACGTAAGCTTAATTAAAAAAAAAAGACAGCTGTCAGTTAGAACTCGCGACTTTACTGATTGATCACGATTACAGATGATATTTGACTCCTCAGCGTTACTGTTTCACACGACTTCAATCCTCAACAAATTTTTTTCATACCACGGTATATATCGTTTATTAAGGAATAAATACGTCTAGCACATTATACTTACGCTTACGTTTCAGCCTGTAATGTCCCACTGCTGGGCATAGACCTCTTTCCCCATGTAGGAGAAGGATCAGAGCTTAATCCACCCCGCTGGTCTACTGCCGGTTGGCGGATATATTCCCTACTATGACTAACGATCGCTATTGGATGTACATGACAGCTTAATGCTCTCCGAGGCACGGTAGAGAGACCCACAAGGACTTACAACCAGACCGGTAATAAATATTTGTATAAACACAAATACATCCACTCCGAGCGGGAACAGAACCCATGACCGTCGGTGTTTAGGCGCCACCGACACGGGCCACGCACCTACACCAGAGCGGTCGTCTCACGATACTTACCCAAATATAACTAGCTGCGCCACGCGGCTTCATCCATGTAATTTCTATGTGTTATTCTAGATCTCCAGCTATCTATGTACTAAGTTTCATTAAAATCGGTCAAGTATTTTTTGCGTGAACGTGTAACAAACATAAACACATGTTTATCCATCCTTCCTTTACAATATTATTAGGATAATTCCACGCAACATCACTTCGCGTTCTGTTAACTTTTACATACATATACAAACTATACAAATATATTTCAAAATATATATGTTTAACGCGTCAACGAATTATGAAAGAAGTTCGATGGAGGCGCGTCTAACGCAATTATTTACTATTTACTAGAACATCGTTCACGACTTGAAACTAAACAAACACAAATACATTTACGAAATACCACAAGGATAATTCTGAATATTAACTTATAATTTACAAAATGATATAATAGGAGAGCGGACGAGAATATTTGTTTTAATTAGTGTTTCAAGATATGTCTATCTTTGTATTTAAACACTAACGCTAATACCACTGCTGGGCATAGGCCTCTTTCCCCATGTGGGAGAATGAACAGAACTTATTCTACCACGCTGCTCCAATGCGGGTTGGGGGATATATTCCCTACTATGAGTAACGATTGCTATCAGGTGTACATGATAACAACAGGGAACGACGGCTTAACGTGCTCTCCGAGTCACGGTGGCGAGATCAACATAGACTGCACAAACAACCACGGCAAACATCTGTATGGACAATACAAATGTTTGTCATGTGCAGGGATCGAACCCGTAACTGTCAGCACAACGGCCACAAACCAGTGCTGTGACCGTTGCGCCAACGCGTCATCGACATTGTAAATGCAATTATTTAATTATTATTTATTGCACAGTGCACTTAAATATAGACAAAGAAGGGATGAGTGGTATGAATATATCCAGTATGCTGAAAACATAATAGATCTATGCATGCACTGCTAGTGTTTTAAATACCCTTCCGACTTTCATTTTTTCTTTCAGTTCTAACTGGATATGCATGGCGTCTTCTGAACACGTCCATTAACTGGCACATTGTCTATCACCACTCAAAAAAGTTTTAGATAGAATTGCTATTATAGGCTAGATATCTTTGTTATTTATAGTTGTAACTAGCTGTCCCGCGTGGTTTCAAACGCGTTAATTTCAAGGGATAATAGCCCACAGCCTTCTTCGGTAAATAGGCTATCCAACGAAAAATATTTTTTCGTTATGAACCAGTTGTTCTCAGGATTCATCATTATCATTACAGCCTATACAGTCCACTGCTGGACATAGGCCTCCACAAGTTTACGTCAAAAATAACGTGAACTTATGTGTTTTGCCCATAGTCACCATGCTGGGCAGGCGGGTTGGTGACCGCAGGGCTGGCTTTGTCGCACCGAAGACGCTGCTGCCCGTCTTCGGCTTATGTATTCTCAGAATTAGCGCGTTTGAAAAAATAATATAAATATATCTCAAAAAGTACTGCCAGATCTCAATTAAAAATCAACGAAATCGGTCCACCCACTAAAAGGCCTAAGGTAACATACATAAAAAAAATACAATCGAATTGAGAACTTCCGCATTTGAAGTCGGCTAAACATACTAAAGACGTCTGGAACTGTGTTCTGTGCCCCAAACCCAACACTGATTTTCAGTGATATTCTCTTTCGCTTTTGACGAGTGGCAACAAGTATATTTTATTAATTACTATAATTGTGTGTTGCTAGCAAATGAAAAAAACCGACTTCAGTTATATCGAAAAGTAATAGAAACGTAAGTAGACGAAAACATTAAGAAACGCACTAGTTATCACTATGATTTTCGAAGGTTAACCTCGATATCTCTGAGATGCCATCATCAGATCCTGGTCTCCTTATCATGGTACTATCCTTAGGATATCTCCTTTTCAACAAAAAAAGAACCATCAAAATAAGTTCACAACCGACGAAGTTATCCACGAACACACATAAAATGTATCGGTTTTTGAAGTCGGTTAAAAACTAATCTAAAATCTACAACTAATATTATGATCAGTATTATCAATGGACTGTCGAGATAAGAATGTAGTTTTGAAGTGAGGTGCAACTGCCATACAATCGGCATTTAGCAGGTGAGGTCGGCCAGAGCGGAGTAGCCGCGCACTATCTGATTTCGACACCGCATGCCTGTGTGTTTCGCAAGCTATATGTAATACACAACACAGACACACACTACACTGCTCTCGGGTTGTTGGCCGTGACTGACAATTAATTTAAAAAATATACATATATGCATACTAGTTAGGTCTATTGGTTTTACCCGCCTAACTTCTAAGGAGTTTCAAGATAAAAAAAATTACATGTGATATTTTATCTGGTACAAAAGTGAAAAATGTGTATTTTATCTGTGTGAATATTATAATTTTTGTGTAAAAACGTCAAAGTTAGGAAGTTCTTGCAAAGATTAAACGTTATATCTTTACTGTTTATTTGATTGACTAAGATTTTTTTTTAAATATAAGAAGTATGGAACTCACACATGTTAAACAGAACGACAGAAACAAAATGAAAGTATATAGTACATTCTCTTCGTTGTAAAATCTCAGAAATTATTATGAAATAAATTTGCAAAACTTGCAAAAATGTTCGGTATTACAAATATATTATGAAAACATCTAGGATAACATTAATAGTCGATTTTTAAATAATTAAATATTTGTCGAAATGCGAGTATAACCGGGTGGAATGCATATGCAAGACCTACATCGATTGAGAAAGTAATGTGACATGCGTTAGACATGCATGTGTGACGTCATACACGCACTTCCGATTTTTTATTACCTCGACCGACGTAAGAATGATAATTATATATATTCGTATGAGCTATTTACGTATTAACAACCTAAAAAAACCAAGTTCCTATGCTCCATTCATTAATTGTAGTACAAAATATTATACGTTTTTTTAATAACTGGGTCGGCAAACAAGTGTACGGCTCACCTGATGGTAAGCGATACCGTAGCTTATAGACGCCTGCAACACAGTAGTGCAGTGCTACCCCCAATTCCCCCCAGGAGCTCTGGCCACCTTACTCACCACAGGAACACAACACTGCTTGAAAGCAGTATTATTTAGCTGTAATCTTGTGTAATCTTGTGTGTGTGTGTGTGTGGGTCGAGGTACTTCCCCAGTTTGACATATTTGGAAATTTCCTGCTGTGCCCTATGTCAGTTAAAACATACGTGTTCAATTAACACGTACCACGAGTTACCAATCCTTCTTCTTTAGCTAATTTCCGACCTATTTCCATATTGCCTACTCTCTCTAAAGTTTTTGAATGCATTGTCCGCAAGCAGTTCTCTTTCTTTTTATACTCTAATGATCTTCTCAATTCACATCAATCTGGCTTTCGTCCAGGCCATAGCACAACTTCGGCTCTTATCGACGTAACTGATGATATTCGCTTAGCCATGGAGAATAAATCGCTTACAATCCTTATACTTATTGATTTTAGTAATGCTTTCAATTCTATCGACTTCGATATCCTTCTTGGCGTACTAAAATCTATTAATACTTCTTTATCCGCGTTAGCCTGGTTTGAATCCTATCTTCGGAATCGTTCACAGCGTGTTCAAGTAAATACATCGTATTCCAACTGGTGTAACCTTACTGTGGGAGTTCCCCAAGGTGGCGTACTTTCCCCTCTTCTTTTTTCAGTTTTTATTGACTCGATCACTAAGGTCATATCTTCCAAATACCACTTATATGCTGACGATCTGCAAATTTATCGCCATTGTAAGTTACATGATGTCGCGTCTGCTATTATCTCCATCAATGATGATCTAAGGCGTATTACTGAATGGGCTGATAGTTTCGGTCTTACTGTTAACCCGGGAAAGACTAAAGCATTAATCGTAGGTAGTAAACGCATTCGCTCTCGACTTGATATAGCTGAACTACCCCCTATTACCATCAACGGCGTTCCTATTACTTTTTCCGACTCGGCTAAGAACTTAGGTGTTGTTTTTGACTCCAATCTTAACTGGAATGCTTATATCAATGAGATCAGTCGTAAGGTATACTTTTCGCTCCATTCTCTAAAAGCACTACAAAATTTTTTACCCTTCAAGACTAAAGTTTCTCTTGTGCAAACTCTCATACATCCGATCATTGATTACGCCGATGTCACTTGCTTAGATACCACCGAAGAATTGCTTAACAGACTTGAGCGACTACAAAATTTATGCTTGCGTTTCATTTTCGGCTAAAAAAAATATGATCATGTAAGTCACTTTCGTAAACAGCTTCAATGGCTACCTATCCGCCATCGTAGAAATTTTAGAATACTTTGTTTCCTTTTTAAGACTCTTTTTAATCCTCGTTCTCCTTCGTATCTACGGGACCGCTTTTCTTTCTCTCACGACGATGATTCTCAGTGCAGATCACTTAAACGTTCTCTTCTTCAGATGCCCACCCACCGTACCGATTTTTATTCTTACTCCTTTACTGTACATTCCGTTAGACTTTGGAATTCCCTACCATATGAAATTCGCGATTGCAAAACACTATCGCTATTTAAGAAAAGAGTTAGAAAATTCTACCTTAATCAATCCTAGTCTAAAATCAATTTAATTAAGTGTCCTTATGCGTATTGGAATTTATTATCGTATGTATTATATTATGTATCGTATATGTGTATGCGTGTATGTATAAGTATCGTATTATTTGTATCTACGTGTGTATAAATTATTATGTATTTATTTATATATTGTATAATTATGTATTTATATTATATTTTTATTATGTATATGTTTAGATTGTACACGCTAATTTTGCGACTGTTTTATAAGTTTCCTGTAGCAGGACTACTGGAAGAGATTCCATCATGGGATAAGTAGTGCCTTTGTACCAGCATTGTTTATAAGAGCTATTTCCTTTTGCTTTCCTAGTGTACATAAATTGTTAAATAAATAAATAAAATAAAAGTAACAGTTACTATACAGATCACTTATAAATAGGTTCTTTATGCGAAAGAAAATAAACCCCTGGCATATCACAAATAAATAATACTTCAAGTTAGGAAAGGATTGGAAACGCGCTTGTGATCCGTTGGCTATGGTATTTATGGTTACCGCTTTTTTTTTTTACACAACTAGGTCGGTAAACCAGCGTACGGCTCACCTAATGGTAAGCGATTACCGTAGCCTATAGATACCTGCAACGCTTACAATCAGTTGGACTGTACGTCCGCTTACCAGATTAAAGATTTAAAAAATATATCGTTTTCATAGACAGATACATCCTTTTTCCATTTTTAATCTATTAATAATTATTTATTTATTGTAATAAATGTATATACATAAAACTAATCATTTACTATCAATAAGTTAGAAAGTCGGAACGGAAAAGATTACGTAAAAGCGTTATGGCGTCTGCGATTGATAAAGCTATGAGATAATTATTATATCACATAGAAAAGGTTTCCCGTCTCATCTTGTCGTCTCGTTGGACGGATGACATGTTAAAAGAAAGTTTTCAAAGAAGTTGAATATTAGCTTTAGATAGTTTTATAAGTCGTTCGTTTTTTGTTTTTTATATTATTTTCTTAGTAGCATTTTTAAAAATTAAAAAAATGTATATTCGCCAACCCGCAGTGGAGCAGTGTGGTCGATGCTACGATCCTACTTCTACGTGAAGAGACAGGCCTATGCCCAGCAGTGGGATGTACAGGCTGAATCGTAATCGTACTTATATTTAAAAATTGGTCTAATATTATTTAACATTAAATTAATTTTAATTTACTCGTAATTCACACACACACACGCACAAATTTATTATTTAAAAAAATATAATAAAAAAGTTCTTACACACACTTTTTTATTATATTTTTTTTTATTAAAAATAAAAAAAAATCAACAAAATAGCTCTGTTCTGTATTAAAAAATGAAAGTATGTAATTTATTATTCAAGACGTATCAAACGGTCCAGTTCACGTGGACAGTATGTTAATCTGAGTATGGTAATGTACGACCCAGTTGGCTCCGTGTGAAGTTATCTCTGCCAAGAGGTCGCGGGTTCGAATCTGTGACGTGATCGGAGTACCGTATGTAATTTGAATTTTTGCATAGATTATAACACCTTAACATTGATTTCTATGGAATATATTGCACATTAATAATGTTATTTATGGGTTAATTTTTAAAAGTATTTTAATGTGAAAGTCTGTGAGGATCATGTTTATTTGATGTCCTGCTCAGAATCTGGAGTAGTCACTGGGTACCTCGACCTTACAGAAGATCACAGCTAAATAATACTGCTTTGTGAGTGAGGTGACCAGAACTCTTGGGAGGGATTGGGGATAGAGTCAGCAATGTGCTTGCAATGCTTTTGGTGTTGCAGCCGTCTATAAGCTACGGAATCGCCTACCACCAGGTGAGCACATTTGTTAGCTGACCTAGTCCTAACGCTACTATAAACTAAACGGGTTATAATGTGATTGGGTAGGTAGACAAGAGATGGTCAATTAATCACGTGATGATGATGATTTTAGCAAGTTTTTACCCCCCGCTAAGGTGATATTTGGGAAGAGTTTAGGCTACCCCTCTCTAAAACCAACAGCCATGTGCAAATAAAATTAAATCTTCATAATATCACCTTCAAATACCGGTATAATTTGATTTGATTTTGGAAAACTAAGCATCGTGACATAGACATCGAGAACGAAATACAGGTGATATCTCCTTGTATCCCCCACCCCCTCTCCTTGTGATATTTCCAGATCTTTATCCAAACCTCTCCCTTCAAACTTAGCAAAATATACAGAATATCTTATATTTGTATTTTATATCGATATTATCAAAAATGTTGCAATTTTCGCAGGTAAAAAGCCATGATAAACAGACGATTCATTAAAAACTTTTTCACTTAATGAATTTAATATTTAAAAAAAAAAAACTAAACGCAGTCTTTTTCAGTACACAAAATAATTAATTCATCAAGAAACGGTATAATTCACATTTTATTACGGAAATTGTATGTGAGTCATAAATGAACGAAACGAAATCAAATTATATAAAAGATAGACTTTCCAAACGGAATGTACGTAGCGTTTATGTACATTTTAGTATTTTAAACTATTTCCAGCTAGCCGGCCGCGATTTTATATATTTAAAAGTTATGTTCAGGAAATTTGTTGAACAAACGTAACATACGTTGCTTTGCTAAATGAGAATTTTCCTTTTTCCTCTTTCTCTGTGTAGGAGAAAGGTTGGAACTTGTTTCCACTGCGGGTTAGCAGATAATGCTATTGGAATACAATTAAAATTACAGATTATGTTCTCAACTGACCAGTTTTGTAGCAGCTGTTGAAGCACCAAAATTAAGTCTTTTTGACGTGACATCCAATAAATCGATGAATGCCGACTGCATGCACGGAAAAGGATGACTTATTGCCGTTACGTTAATTGTACGCTTGCGCCGCATCTATCTCTCTTCCACTCCACCAAAAAACCAACTTAAGCCAACTCTACTGACAACTATTTTTTATTCATTTATGTATGTTGTACATACATAACATTATATTTCCAATGTCCAACTTTGCGCTAGATTTCCTTGCACAACTGTTGTCACCAATCGCACGCATCTGTCAAGATGTTCACATACAAAGTGTGAGTTACGACACCAGGCGTGTATGCAACATGCAACCACACTTCAAATGCCAACTTGAAATAATGCATTGGAAGCGGTTTTATTATTTGGGCGCATATTTTAAAAATCATTCTCTATAGCTTTTTTTTGCTTGAAGAACAAAAATTATAGTTCTACTAGCTGACCCCGCAAACGTTGTTTTGCCATATATGTTATTAACACTCTTAATCCCCCCCCCCCTTATAACTTAGAGGTATGAAAAATAGATGTTGTTCGATTCTCAGACCTACCCGATATGCCCACAAAATTTTATTAAAATCGGTCGAGCCGTTTCGGAGGAGTTCAATGTTTAACACGATGACACGAGAATTTTATATATTAAATGCTAATTTCTTTTTTTGGCTAGTCATTTTTGTGTAGAACAGCAAAAAAATATTTTGTTTTAATAATGTAATTTAAAAGTATACCCAATTATTTACATTGAATTTTGAAGTAAATTTACGTAACAATGTAAACGTTAATAATAGTTAGCAAACTTAATTGAGTGAAAATGTATTTAAACAAATTATTCAGTTATTAGTTTCAATGAACAACACATTCGCACTCTCATAGACATGTTTAATATGTTGGAAAGTGGCGTAATGACGGACAAACACTCTCCCATAAATCACAGCTTTTCACCGCCCTGAGTCGAGACCCAGCAGTCACGTGCGAAACTAAATTTTTCAGATATTATGCTGCTTCTCTAAAAACATACCTATTAGAGAAAAAAAATCATAGACTAAAACTTAATAATGATTTGTAGATTTTTTAGCCGCAACTATTAGATGGAAATGTCATGTGCTAAAGCTAGTTTTTGAGGTTATACATTGTAGTTCTATTGATGTTTGTAGGCCGTAAATGAGCACATTACTCTCTATTGAAGCAGTAATCGAAAAATGCCTTTAAAACGTTGCTATTCCTTAAGTAATTAATATAGAATATTATCTCTTCATATTTTCAATCTTTTCATTAATTTCAATTTATCATAGGCAAAGGCTTAGACTTTAGTCTGAACAATTTGCAAATCTTTGTATATAATCAGAAAACCATAAAATAGGCTGTTTGTATTACGATAGTAAACCATCTGCTGCAATGTTTAATCGTACGCTAGACACGTCCGAGAAATTTACGTGAACACTCGCGAAGTAAACGAGTCGCCGACCCACTCGAACGTTCGCTAACGAGAGAATGTGAAATGTTTGAGGAGACATTTCTAAGGCGGTAGTGTAAATATTCCGTTCATATACCTTTTAGAACTTTAGGCGAATGGTCTACGCGACAGCGATCTTTTGGGTCAGGAGCCCTCACAGGCGTTCCCAGAACCTCGCAATAATGATCATCACAATCGGATCAAAAGTTTCAGTACACATAGACGACAAACATAAATTTTATAATTATTTATATGAACAGCTATAAATCAATGCGGTAAGCAACTGCTGTCAGTGTTAACACTTAACATACGCAGACCGCAGAGCGTGAAGGATAACTCGTGAACAGCGTGCGTTGGAAAGAATCATAGCGATAAATTGATACCTGTGTTGTGTAACTAGTATCTCTTGTATTACATACTAGACGTGTCTCGCGGTTTCTGCTGCGTGTGTGTATGCTTACTCGTATTACGGGCCGATCCATAACTTACGACACACTAATTTCACGATTTTTGGACCATTCACCCGTTCTTTTTTTCTCCCATTTAATCACATTTATTTGACCCCCTACCCAGTGCAACGTGCAACATATTATAACGTCTCAAATTAAAACATCAACTTTGACATAATTTTTATTTCTATTTAACTAACAATTAGATATAAGCATTATAATTTTGGACCTTCCCTTTGTCACACATTGTCAAACTCGTCGATAACCCCCCCCCCCCCCCCCCCCCCCCTCACCCCTTCCATGACGTATGACGTAATGGTTTTTCGTTTTATTATATAATTTACTAATCAGCCTGTATCAAGCCATTGCTGGGCATAAGCTTATTCTTCCATCGTTAGCGGATATTGTACCTATATATTACTAGCTGACACCGCAAACGTTGTTTTGCCATATATGTTATTAACCCGCTTAATCCCTCCCTTATAACTTAGGGGTATGAAAAATAGATGTTGGCCGATTTTCAGACTTACCCGAAATACACACAAAATTTCATAAAAATCGGTCCAACCGTTTCGGAGGAATATGGTAACTAACATTGTGACACGAGAATTTTATATACAAGATAATACAATCTACACAAAATAAGTACAAACAATAAAAAAAAGTTCTTAAAACACGCGTTTTGTGTTTAAATTAAATGTATGCCAACGATATACAAATAAAAACCTGTTTAATTACTCAAAGAAATATTTATAAAACCTACATTTTTTTAATTTCGTTTCCTTTTTTTGTAATAAATATCAGTAATAATTAAGCGTCATTAAAACTAAAACAACTCCATTAAGCAATGTTATTTGAAACACGAAGCGCTCAACGTATTAAATAAATAAATTTAATTTTGTAAAACTAATTACAGAGATCTTGTGTCAACTCCGTCAGATAACTGAGGGAACTTGAATTAATTAATTTCATTCTTTCACGACGCCGTGTAGTACTTGTTCTTTCCAGTGGTTTCGCCTGAGTTTTATATATTCATTTAATATTTATATTATTTTTTGATAAATAAACATAGAAAAAATACATATATAAATATGTAATCACAAATATTACACCCAGACTTAGCGAGAATCGTACCAATTGCGCCATAACAAGTTTGCGCCAAATGTGCTAGTCAGTTATCCTCAGCTATTGTCAAACTTTCGTTGGCGCAATGGTCATAGCACTGGTTTGTGGCTGTTGCGCTGGCGGTTGCGCGTTTGATCCCCGCACATGACAAACATTTCTATTGGCCATGCATGTTGCCGTGGTCTGGGTGTTTGTGCAGTCCTTGTGGGCCGCCCCACCATGCCTCGGAGAGCACGTTAAGCTGTCGGTCCCGGTTGTTATCATGTACACCTGATAGAGATTAGTTACCTGTTACTCATAGTGGGGAATATATCTGCCAACCCGCATTTGAGCAGCGTGGTGAATTAAGCTCTGATCCTTCTCCTACATGGGGAAAGAGGCCTATGCCCAACTGTGGGATATCACAGGCTGAAGCGTATTACCAACACCTTTCAAGTATATAGGGTAGAGTCGATAGTAATCGATAGTAGTTTGTTTCTAATAAGAATCACTAGGAAGCGTTATAATAATTTCTGTACAACAAGATCACTATAATTTTTATTTATTTATTTATTTATTTTATTTTATTTATTTTATATATTTATACTATAATATCACTTTACATTGGATTAATTAATTAAAAGTAATATAAATTTAATTTGTAAAGTGACGATTAATAAGTGCTCTTCGGCCTACTTGGAGGTAATTTTACTTTAAATTGCTTCGGATGGAAAGAAATTTGCAATTTTTAATCAGGTTTTTTTTTTGTGAGTTTTCAAAACAAAACCTACATCAAAATGCCTTCAAATACTTAAATGTAAACTAAATTTGTAAATCGGTGTCTCGAAATAAATTAAAAATGTAGAAAAAACAATCATACATACATATAATCACGCCTCTTTCCCGTAGGGGTAGGCAGAGACCACTTCTTTCCACTTGCTACGATCCTTACATACTTGTTTCGCTTCATCCACTTTCATTATTCCCTTCATACATGCTCGTCGGTTTAGGGTACTCTTGACCTGGCCTTTTTTCAAGACATCCCCGATTTGGTCTTGAAATGTCCGCCTAGGTCTACCCCTTCCAACACTTCCACTCACACTCGCCTTATACACTTTTTTCGTCAGTCGTTCTTCATTCATTCTCTCGACATGACCAAACCATCTCAGCATACCTTTCTCAATTTTTGTCACTACATCTTCTTTCAGACCACACCGTTTCTTTATCTCACTATTTCTCATCCTGTCACTCAGTTTAACTCCTATCATACTTCTTAACGCTCTCATCTCAACTGCATTTATTCTGCTTTCATGTCTCTTCTGCCATACCCAACTTTCACTTCCGTACATGAGTGTCGGAAGCAACACCCTCTCATGCACAGCCAAACGAGCCTTTTTAGACACCTTCCGACTGCTCATAAAGGAGTTCAAAGCTCCGTTCACCATGTTTCCTGCATTCACTCTTCTTTCAATATCACTCTCACACTTTCCATCTCTTGTAAACTTCGAACCCAGATACACAAACTCATTCACCTGTTCAATTTGTTCATCTCCAATCACGATATTACAGTCTGTCACTAAACCGAAAAAAAAAAAACAATCAATTCCTAATAAATCAATTTGTATTTTTATATATTTTGCTAGACCATCGTTTTTCAGTTTCTAACTGCTTTTGTTTGTTAACCGACTTCCAAAAAGGACGAGGTTTCTCAATTCGACCGTATATATTTTCATTTTATTTATGTTTGTACGCGGATAACTTCGTCGTTTATGAACCGATTTTGCGGATTCCTTTTTTGCTGGAAAGAAGATATCCCAAGGGCGGTACCATGATAAGAAAACCAGGATCTGACGATGGCATCCCAGAGAAATCGAGGGAAATCTTCGAAAATCGTAGTGGCGACTAGTGCGTTTGTTAATTTTTTTCGTCTACTTACGCGGTATTACTTGTCGATGTAATTGAAGTCGGTTTTTTTCGTTTGCTACCCACAACACAAAACACAATTATAATATTTTGTTGTTGAATGTCAATAATAGCAACACTAGAGAAACAGGTGGCCTTCGAACTTCGTGAATTCCTTAACAACTAATTTATCTTAATTTAGACATCAAATAAATAAATATATATATAATCTATTATGCGTGTATATTGTAAAGGTTTGATTACTAGTTTTATTTTTTAATTTTTTTTTATTTACCTTGTAAACTTACATGTTTAAGTTTACAAGTTGTATTTGCTCTTTTTTTCTGTTGTTTCATAGCTTTTTATTTAAGAAAGGTCAGGCTAATAGGTAAGGCTAGGCTTTAACTCATAGTAGAACAGTTACTGAAAACGTTTTTCGATCTGGTAGAACGACACGTAGCTGTTACAAACATAAATACAACTCCAATAACTAGTGCCGAAGACTTGCAATCCTTCATAACTAAGATGTTTCTATCCGGAAGAGTTAACCTGATACCTAATATACTCGTCTTAACGAAGGTCAAGTCATGGATGTCACAGATAACATGATACCTGACATCCGGTGCAATGAAACAGCTGTTCTTGACAAGTCGGTAACGATGGCTGTAACTTCAGAAGATTCACTGCACTACGAAATCATATATATCTACTAGCTGACCCCGCAAACGTTGTTTTGCCATATATGTTATTAACACCCTTAACCCTCCCCCTTATAAATTAAGGGTATGAAAAATAGATGCTGGCCGATTCTTAGACCTACTCGATATGCACTCAAAATTTAATAAAAATTGGTGTAACCGTTTCGTAGGAGATGTTAACTAACATTGTGACACGAGAATTTTATATATAAGATATTTTGTGAACAATAAAGAATGTCTTTATAAAATATAGTACCTACAAGTTATAGTAAAGCTTCTGATGTGACAAAAAAAAAACGTGTGTCAAAAAAGTCGTAGGAAGGTAGGCCAGTGTGATTTGTCCTACCGGCAATGATCACGCGAAAAAGGTCGTAAGTGCCATGCAAAGCGCGTCGCTTACGCGTTTTAAGCAGTAATCTGTCTCATTCTCTCCTCACAGCATCAGCTGTTGATAAATGAATTATTTAGGTCTTTTAAGCATTTGTAAGTGAATGAGAGTAGAGTATAATGAAAGTTACGGCAACGTAGTGGCACCGTTCACACACGTACCAACGTACTCCGCCAGATATTGTAATTGTATTTTATAAAATTGGGTTTCCTTTACATTATTAAGATCTAAAAGTAATACATGATTCAGATTTAAGAAATATAGTTGCAATTGTAAAAGATTTTGTAATGTAATTGCTAATTACACCTCTATCTGTGGATCTCTGTACTGTTTTAGCATTTCCGTCATTTAAATATCTGCTGAAGATCTGTACTACGACTGGGGAAGAACATCGTATTTACAGAAGATCAGCGCTACATAATACTGCTTTCAAGCAGTGTTGTGTTCCTGTGGTAAGTACGGTGACCAGAGCTCCTGGGGAGTTTGGGGGTAGGGTCGGCAACGCACTTGCGATACTTCCTGTGTTGCAGGCGTCTATAGGCTACGGTAATCACAATCTGTGATCTGTTCGTTTGTTTGTCGACCTAGCTGTATAAAGAAAAATAATTTACTTATCAACGTTTGATCTCCTAATAAAATTATTACTTATTATTTAATTCACTAACAACTGACGGACATTTTATTTCATTATGTTACAAATGTGACGCCGCGTTGGCGCAACGGTCACAGCCATGGATTGTATCTGTTGCGCTGGCGGTTGCGGGTTCGATCCCCGCACATGACAAACATTTATATTGGCCATACAGGTGTTTGCGCAGTCCTTGTGGGTCTTCCCACCGTGCCTCGGAGAGCACGTTAAGCCGTCGGTCCCGGCTGTTATCATGTACACCTGATAGCGATCGTTACTCATAGTAGGGAATACATTTGCCAACCCGCATTGGAGCAGCGTGGTGGATTAAGCTCTGATCCTTCTCCTATATGAGGAAAGAGGCCTATGCCCAGTAGTGGGATATTACAGGTTGAAGCAGGATGTTACAAATATCTCAACTACTTAGCCTAGTTTTTATTTCAATCTATTTAGGAACGATTGGCGTATCCGCTCAGGTTTAATTACTCGTATGTGCAGCAAAAACTAAAACTATGCACTTTTTTATTCCTAAAATATAATTTATTCATGCGTCAGGTCTTGCAAATGACCGACTTTCAGAGAAAATTGAAATTTTGACTCGTTCTTAAAGTAATGTTGTGAATTCTGGTTGCTGTTTGATTACAGATAAGACTAAATTTCTTTTTTTTTTCGTGTGTCTATGCTGTAGCTTTTACTTAAAATTGAAACATTTTATTTTATTTTCAAACTAGCTGCCCGGACAGACTTCGTTCTGTCAAAAGTTAATACTAATATTTTTTAACCGACTTCCAAAAAAGGAGGAGGTTCTCAATTCGACTGTATTTTTTTTTTTTTTTTTTTTTTTTTTTTTTTTATGTATGTTACATCAGAACTTTTGACCAGGTAGACCGATTTCGACAAATTTTGTTTTAATCGAAAGGTGGTGTGTGCCGATTGGTCCCATTTAAATTTATTTGAGATCTAACAACTACTTTTCGAATTATATCTAATAATGCGTTTTTACTTGACGCTTTTTTCGTCGACCTACGTTGTATTATACCACATAACTTTCTACTGGATGTACCGATTTTGATAATTCTTTTTTTGTTGGAAAGGGGATATCCCTAGTTTGGTACCATGATAAGGAAACCAGGATCTGATGATGGGATCCCAGAGAAATCGAGAGAAACTCTTGAAAATCCGCAATAACTTTTTACTGGGTGTATCGATTTTGATAATTTTTACTTTAATCGAAAGCTGATGTTTATCATGTGGTCACATATAAATTTTATCGAGATCTGATAACTACTTTTTGATTAATCTTTGATAACGCGTATTTACTTGACATTATTTTCGTCACCTTACGTTGTATTATACCTCATAACTTTTTACTGGGTGCACCGATTTTGACGTTTCTTATATAAATTAAAAGCTACTATTCGTCACGTGGTCCCATTCAAATTTAATTGAGATTTGATTCGTAATTTGTGAGTTATATCTAATATTGCGTATTTACTTGACGGTTTTTTCGTCACCCTACGTTGTATTATACGTTATATCTTTTTACTGGGTGCACTGATTTTGATCTTTTTTGTATAAATCAAAAGCTAATACTTGTCATGTCGTCCGTTTTAAATATGATTGAGATATAATGAGCAATTTTTGAGTAATCTTTGATGACACGTATTTACATGACGATGTTAAGACGACTGTGGTCATGTTCAATACTTTGCCACAACGCCATCTATCAAAATGTTATGAAATTACTTCGTTCACTATCGATCAAATTACAATATTCCACTAGAGTAGAGAGTAGCAGTTTATTCGTTATAAATATATTTGAGCTTTTAATTTTTGAGTTATTGCTAATACTGGGTATTTACTTGGCTATTTTACGTTGACCAAAGTTATATTAACCTCATTACTATTTTACTGGGTGGACCGATATCGATGATTCTTTTTTTAATCGATAGGTGGTGCTTGTCATGTGGTCCCATTTAAATATAATTGAGATTTGACTCGAACTTTTTGAGCTATATCTGATATGGCGTATTTACTTGACTGTTTTTGGAGTTTTCTCCTTAAGAATCGATTTTCATTTAAGGCCCCGGAATGAAAAAATTGAACAGTAAAATCTACTGAACGAATGACCTTGTTAGAGATGGCGTTCAGACGTTTTCTAATAACGCAATTAGGTTCCGATAGATGGCGTTATTGCATTCATTTATTTACAATTTGATATAGTAATAATATATTTCTTAGACTAGTAAGCCTTTTTGTGCCTATTTAGACAGTTGATCTGAAGGGGTAAACTCCAGTCGTGCATCGGAGCTGTGTGAAAACATGAACATTACATATTTTTAATAAAAAAGACATAAACCGTAATTCAATATAAATCCGCTTCAACTAAAAAACCCGCCGTAATAAGCGATGTCAGCGCTTCGCGCGAATCGACGACGGGCCTTTTATGAAATTTTTGCCTACAATCGCTAACAAAATGTTAGAAATAACAGTAGGACATTATATAATTCTACAATTTTATAATGTCGCGTTATATGGAATACGAACAAAGTATTACTATTTTTTCGTCGATCTACGTTGTATTACTCTTCGATGTAATTGAAGTCGGTTTTTTTTTCGTTTGCGAGCAAACACAATTATTATTATTATTACTTTTTTTTTTTTTGTATTAAAACCTTTCCGTGGGCCTCAAGGCATACAAAAAAATAAATAAGCCGAATCGGCCGAGCCATTTTCGAATTATACGCTTAGCAACATTCATTTTTATTCATATGTATCAGATGTACAAAAACAAAATTTTCAATTGAAACGAATTCGATTACTAAATAAATGCCAAAAAAAGTCATTCTCTTCTTTCGTTATTGAATACAAATCCTACTAAAAGCAGAAGACGAACGAACGTTTTCTTACGAAATTTTACGATTCTTTATTCCGAAATATTTCATTATTATAAACTGTTAACGAAAGAACGCAGAATTAAGTGGTTATCTGGTGAATTCTAAATTGAAGTAAAATTTACCAAACGGAGTAAGATTTGAATCTCGCTAATAACAGCTTGAATAATTCATTAAATGATAAACTCAAGAATTAACTAGGCGTAAGCGTATTTTCTTTGCTATCATTCAAGCAAACAATTAAATATATATATATTTTTAAGTAAGGAAAAAATGTGTAGTTTAAGCATTGCACTTTAATACGTATGTGACCTATATTCAAGCAGTCACGATAATCGTAAACGCTAGTGAAAATATAATTAAAGTTATTAATTATGATTCAGAAAACCCATATTAAACAGAAGTAAAGTAACATGAATATAGCCTATGTGTTTATGTCAGCAGGCTGTTATCTGTAATACTTGCTTTTAAACTTTAAATGAGGTAGGACAGAGCAGGAAATATCCTGCACAAAATATAGAGCAGCCCGACTGGAGTAGTATCTCGACCTTACAGAAGATCACAGCTAAATAATACTGCTTTCAAGCAGTGTTGTGTTCCTGTGTTGAGTAAGGTGTCCAGGGAGATTGGGGGTAGGGTAGACAACGCGCTTGCGATACTTCTTGGATTGCAAACGTGTATAATCTATTATTCGCGGTATTACAAAGGAATGATTAAAAAATATAATTGACATAACGTTAAAAAAATAATATAAATTATGTAGAAGCCTATATTTCATTAATTAAGTTGAGTGCTGCGTTTCTACAACACAGTGGTTGAAACATTACAACATGCGCTCGGGCTTAATAGATCGCTGAGCACCGAACGACAAGTGTATCAAGGCAGTTCACTACCACTACCACTTCTCATTGATCAACTATGTATTTGTGTGTATTGTGTATGTCAAATTATATTACACGGCTAAGGCATTAATGATATTTAGTAGTCATAATAATGTATTGTGAACTAATAATTGAATGTAATCAATATTTTAAACTGAAATTAATTATCTATAGTTCAATATAATAAAGCTGAAGAGTTTGTGTGTTTGTTTGCTTGAACGCGCTAATCTCAGGAACTAGTGGTTCGATTTGAAAAATTATTTCAGTGTTAGATAGCTCATTTATGGAGGAAGACGACCAAAAAAGAAGAAGTCTATATAATTAACTAGTTATAAAATAATTAAAACTTTAAATCAACACATCACGAAAAAAATATATTGAGTTTATGTCATATATTATTAGATTTTGATTAAATTTTTGTGTTAAGTAAATAATAATCTCATTGCACAAGTACAGTTGTATTGACTGAGTTCTTAATTTTGAATTTCTTAACATAACCGCGTAATTAAATTAAATTTTGTTGTGTCAAAGATTACTTAACATTTTCAGTAGATATAATAATTTTTTACTTACATTCTACTTATCTGTAACTTATTGCTGTTTTACTGTTGCAGTAGGAATTTAGAAATAAACATTCTTTAAATATTATTCTGACTACTTTGTATAATTTACGTTAGTCTTTTAAATGCTATTTATTCTTAAATATTGAGAGAACCCTTTCTATCACTTAAAACATTAAAAAAACTATTCATATTATGTTTTTAAAGCCGTTTAGTGACGCTGTATTTCATGCAACATGTTACTAATTTTGTACTAAAACACAGTTTATATATTATTGATTCTTCTCTGCAGAATTAACATTCCGAATCGTTGGTAGCTTTACTTTTAAGAAAATAACCACTTTAAAATCGTAATTTGTAAAATGACGATTCGAAAGTGCTTTTGAAGCCTGTTTGAATAAGTGAGTTTTTGATTTTGATTTTGTTTTTGATTTTGATTAACGTATACATAAGTTTTAACACAAAGTTATAGTGTCTTTAGGCATCTAACAATATCACTAGATCTGTTATTATATTGTATACGTCTTACTATGCTATTTTAAATGTATTTAAGGTTAAATACAACCGCAAAAGCGAGAGGCGAGCCGCATTCCTCGTGTCTTATAGAACACTGTTCTCTGAATAACTAATTCGATCGTCTTGTCAACATACAAAATATTTACGTCACATAGTTCAGATCTTTACCAATACGTAAATAGAATGCGCATTAGATATTGCAAATAAATAGCAATTTTAGAAAGTTCAAATTTTACAATATCAACTTTTGCTGTAAAACTTTTTTACGCACGCTTGACTTTGACTTGGGGAGTAAGCTGGTAAATGCGTGACGAGAGCGTTACGAAAAGTGTGATCGGGCGATGCGAATGGAAGTTGAGAGGGGGATACAAGTTAGTGAAGATAGAAAGAGAAAAAGTTAAGTTTCGTAAGTTTTACTTCAGTCGGTCTAAAGCGCACTCGTTTTTATATCGCTTTTCTTTTTTATAATTTCAACAATTTAATATACTTAATTTATCATTGAACATAAAGTCAAATAGGCTATATTCACAAACATAAAAAAATCTATCAACTACATACATTCACTAGAGATAGATGACACTAATAAGTAATTTAGAACTGACATATAGTTAGAAAAAAAAAAAAAAATAAATCGTTCTTAAACATTAAAATAAATTAAATAATAATTTACAAGTAAATACTTAAACAAATTTCGACTTAATTAATTATGTAGAACGGCAATAAATTATGTCAATAAAAGGCTAAAAAAAAATCTAGAATTGACATTAGTTTTAGACTTATAACTAGTAGAACATTACCTTAGAAATCTACTCAGAATATTTGAAATCAAACATTTAAATGTGTGTCAGCGAGGCGATGTTTGTCTGTCAGTGTGTCAGAATGAGGAAACGAGGAGTGAACGTCCACATTCCTTTGTCCTGGCATCAGCTCCGTGACCGCAGCGCTCTTGTCTCAGCGACGCACGACTGAAGTTATTGTCTTTTAGTGATTACATTTAAATTTTAAATTATTCTTAGGTACAGTTAAATTGGTCACAGTATAAACAGTGTAAATATTGAAGACCGGTTTGTCCGATTGTGGATACAGTTTATCCCGCACATAAGTTACGAATATACTTTAACCGTGGGAAAAACCGTGGTGAATAGGGCAATAGCTGTTTCTCCTCAACTAATCACAACTTTTAGATTTCACATTGGCAAATAGAAATATCTCAAAAATATACTTTAGTTCGATGGTTAAAAAGAATAATCGATGTTAAACTTTTATCTATTGGATACCGCACTCAGCCTGTAACATCCTGTTGGGCATAAGCGGCTAAGAGGCTTCTCTTTCTCCATGTAGGAGAAGAGAGATTCGAGCTTAATTGACCACGCTGCTCCACTGTGGCACTCCAATTGGCGGATAAGTTCCCTACTAGTAACGATCGCTATCAGGTGTCTTTTAACACCCGGGAGTGACGGCTTAACGTGCTCTACGAGGCACGATGGGCAGGTCCACAAGGACAGACATCCAAACCGGAAAAGAATATTCGTACAAATAAAAATATCCATCTCGAGCGGGTGTTTTAGGCGACTACTCACACCACTACACCAAAACAGTTGTTGGATACCGTCATCCGTCAAAAAGCGCTATCCACAATTGCATGGTGAAACAGGCTTTGTGTCAAGTTTGCGAAGTTGATATGTGTCACTATTAACGTTTAAATATTGTCTAATATTATCGATATCATTTGAGTTTTACATTTAAACTACTAGATAAACAGTTAAATCTTTCTCCTTCAAGACAAATTGACTGTCAAAATAAATATCATAAATTACTTTAAGCATTTATTAAAAATTTATTATTATTATTAATTTGACGCCGCGTTGGCGCAACCGTCACAGCACTGGTTTGTGGCTGTTGCGCTGGCGGTTGGCGGTTCGATCCCCGCACATGACAGTTATTGGTATATATGAAGACCCAAATCACTTTTTATCCCAAATTCCTTGAGGAACGGGAATAACGTTGGTGAAACCTAGATCCCAGCTATATTATTATAATGTTTTGTTGAGATGTGAGGAACAGGGTGTTGAGTTCCTCATCCACCATCGCAAAGGGAGACGATGACCAGACGGGTGTTGTATCTGGTGGGCTACTGCCCCGACGGTTGTTGTCGGGTTCTTGTATATATTTTCAATCTTCGGATAACTTTAATATCGCGATGTAGGATACGTCAGTTCTTAGTTCGTATGTTGCGCGATAGATGTCGCTACAATGATAAATATATTTGTAAATTAAATGTTTTTTAGAATAACTCCCTGCCAACCCGTTAATTTCTTTTTCTATAGAGGTCGATTTACTCCGAGGTAGTTAAGTAGAAACTTGTTTTTTTTTTCTAATATGCAAAGCAAATATATCTATCATTTTAACTGAAATATACGGGCAGGTAATGTGATGTAACGCTAATAATTATATTATTTTCGACTATCGATACCTACAATATATTATTTTATGACGTATGATACTCATGTGTCCATGTTTTGTTTCCAGCTGGGACGTGTTCCAGTGAGCATGGTCGTCCCACCGCGGTACGCCACGCTGCCGCTACCGCCTGCTCACTATCCGCCCCTGTACTACCCCATACCGGATACGGTAAGTGTTACTAGCTATAATCATCTCTCGTAGTTATATTTGACTTTGGAGAAGTATATTATGTGAATATGTACTTTCAATTTAACAAATAAATAAATACTTAATTAATATTATGTTATATTATGTAATAGTACCTGGGTGACCGAGCCTAGCTCGGTATTTTTAGTAAATCGTGTGTTTTGGAATTCATATTTAAATTCGAATTACATATTTATAAAATATGAATAATATTTTTTTTTAAATAAAGAGTGCAATTAAAAAAAAGGAAAAAAATAATTGATCAGGGACATTGGGATTTGAACCATGATCTCCTCGGTTGATCCCGACCGGCCGATTTCCCACAGAGCTATTACAACTTTAATGACAGTTGCGAAATTTACCTTCGTATTCTAACGATATTGTAGCTATATTTCACTCCCTAAAAACAGGGATAAAACGTCATTTTCTAAAAATGAATCCTAGTTAGATGGATTTATCTCCCCCGAAACCTCCTATATACTAAATTTTATGGAAATCGTTGGAGCCGTTTCCGAGATTCAGATTATATATATATATATACAAGAATTGCTCGTTTATATTATGTAATATATTATATGTAATATAATATTATGTTAGTTCTGATAATTTAAATGTTACTAAAGATGGAATATTCACTCATAACTAGTTCATAAAGGGGAATTCACGGTCTAAAAAGTATATTGTAAGGCTACAAGGATGTCCTAGCACGACCTAGATTAGATCTCAGTCCAGAAGCACTTATTGGAAATGTTACTGTCATAGCCGCATTTAGCATCTTGAATCGTATTTAGAATTGCTTTTTAAATAATAATTTCGTTGTACGTAATGTATGTGTTATTATTATCAAACTGTTGATGTCTTCAAATGTGTTAATAAAAAGGTCTATTGGCCTTGTCATAAATTCTTTTCTTGCTTTTTAAAGCCTGTTTATTTAAGAAACTGCATGTTACTTTGGGGGAAGTGTGAGGGACAGGGTGTAAAGGTTCGCATCCTCCATCGAAAAGGAATTCTTAGACCAGACGGGTGTTGAGTCTGGTGGGCTACTGCCCCGACGGTTGTTGTCGGGTTCTTGTATATATGTTTTTTCGCTGGGATAACTTTAATGTCGCGGTAGGATACGTCAGTTTTTAGTTCGTATGTGGCTAGAATAGATGTCGCTACATTACTATCAAAAATGTAACAAAGGCTTTTGACAGAGTACTAATGACCAAAAACGCCCAGAAATTTACTCTAGTTACCTTCCTGTTAGACAAAAAAAAAAGCCTTGAACATTAAGGGCAGAGTTTCAGACAGCCGAACTTGTCTAATAATTTGTTGTCTGATAGTCTGTAATATGGAATTTGGTATTTAATACAGAGTTTTGTTAAGATATATTGGTAGATTACTTATCTCGAATCTCTACTTTTTAATTCATGCTCGTGCCACAGCAGGCTGAGGTAATAAGTATCTAATATGGGTTTTCTTTACTTGTAGTAATTTGTTATTTTCATATGAATATTTTAGCGGGTACGGAGACGTCGCTCGCCCCGTCCTGTCCGGTCGGAGCGCAGACGCAGAACTCGGCGGGAGGATGCCCAACTAACGAGGTCTCTGGAACGCATCCACCGTAAGAGACGCACGGACAGAGAGCAACCATCTGTTGACGATCTGAAGAGGACGTACACAGGGCTGGACAGGTGAGTAGAGAAATACATCGCTTAGACCGAATATAAAATCGTCATATAGAAAAGTTTCGATCTAGCAAGTGCATCGTTCCATAGCTTAATTGGCTCGAGCACCGACACGGTCAGTCGGAGATGCAGGTTCGATCCCCGCTGGAACGGTCGATTTTTGATATGATATTAAAAAATGTTTAGATTACTACATGTTATTTGATTGGGAACAAGACAAAGTATGGTCTATCTGATGGTATGCGAATACCGTGATTTATGGACGCTTGCAACACAAAAATTATAGCAAACGCATTCCCGACTCTACCATTGATTATCATCAGGGACTCTAGCTACCTTACACACCACAGGAATACAACAATACTTGAGAACAGAATTATTTGTCTGCAATCTTCTGGAAGGATGAGGTCCTCAGTCGGGTTGCTCCAGATTTTGATCGGGATATCTTATGCTATTTCCTACTTTGATAAACCTTTGTGAGGATATTTAGTTGATGAGGTTATTCCAGTGCTTCCACTGCTACTTCATACCAGAGTCCTTGGCCTCATATGATTTATTCTTTTGTACATCTTTACTGCTAGCAGTTTAAAATGGCTAGCCTTCGTATAGGTATTAAAAGTACTTATATAGATAATAATGACTTGATAACATATCGTACGTAAATAACAAGAGGTAGGTTAGGTTAGGCCAACCCGCCTACCCAGCGTGGTGACTATGGGCCAAACACATGAGTTCACGTTATTTTTGGCGTAAACTTGTGGAGGCCTATGTCCAGCAGTGGACTGTATAGGCTGTAATGATTGATTGATGATTGATTGAGGTTAGGTTAGTACCTACCTCCGCGATAAAGATAAACAAAATTATAAAAAATCGAGTTTGTTACTATGTAATGAATGTGTTGAAGTAAATAAATAAATTTCATAATGCTAACCTAATTATTAAAGGCTTAAATCGCTAAATGATCACTTGAATCTGTGAAATCAACTTTATTTCAATGGCATTTTAATAACAATAATAGATCAAATTCCACAGAGCATACGCAGAGCAGTTCATAGCGGTTTGTGACGAGAGCAGACACGCGGCCGAGCAACACGACTCGCTGGCCAGCAGCGCCACTGACTCCTCCAACTCGCAGCACTCACAACATTCGCAGTAACAGTAAAATATTTATACGTATAATCCAACCCTGTTACTAACGGCCAGTTTCAATATCATATCTGTCTATTTTTTGACGAAAACTAATTGTGTCAAAAATCTTATAGCTAGTGAACGAAACCACAGATTATTAAAACCGGTCGTAAGAAGTAAAGACTTGATAAAAAGGGTATAACAAAACATGGTAGGATAAGTAACGGAATAATGAATTTCTAAATTGCTTAGCGTAATGAGACTTCTAGAAACGACAATATAAATTAATGAAAATCTATCAACTAAGATCGAGTAATCATAATAATAATAATACGAGTAATCAAGGACATTTATTATAAGTCGTTAGTCTCGATAAGAATGTACATATTTAAAAAAAAATTTTTTTTCAAATATTTAATATCTATTTATTTCAAATTGATATTTAAGTGAATTTTTTTCATTTAAAATGTTAATTCAATATAATAATAAAATTAAATTGAAAAAATTTGTATAGGAAAATAAATTGGATTATTATAATTATTAATAAATTATAATTATGTTATTAAGTATTTTGTAGATATCGCGCCAACAAAATGTATTCCGCTTATTTTTATTTATTCTGTAATATTTTTCTTAGTGTTTTATAAGAATTTTCGCTTCTGTATATCAACAACAACTTGTATTAAGCGTAATTATTTTATAAGTTAACATAATGATAAAGAGTATTGTACCAAACTAAACGGGATAGCTTTATATTAGTTGTAAGATATACTAATTCACTCAAATATTACTAATTATGCACAGTACTAAACAAAAAATTTCCAAATATTATTCATGGAATTTAATATCCTGTGTGTTATATTATCTGCGAAAAAAAAAACCGTTTAAAAATGTATAATCTACATTATTATAAGCTGATCACACAGTTTTGGTTTTCATGCATTGAAGCAATTGAAGGGTATTAAAGTTTCAAATGTACACGTATCTTTTATCTAAAGGCCGTAGTAACGCGCCCACATCTCTAATGTCGCAGATAGATATCCGGCAAAACTTAATATTAGTTGATGATGTCCGCTCGTTTACTCAACATTTTATATAAAAAGTTCAAGTTAATTACATATGAAATTCGTTTTACGTAAATGGCCGATTTTTTCGAAAACTAAATTTTTACTTAGTTACAGAAAAAGAAAACACAAATTATTTATCTAACTGTACTCCGCGATCAGCTTCAAAAACCTTTCAAAATAAATCTAAAGTTAAAACCTAAAAAGATTTTGATTTGTTTTGGTAAGAAGTTCTCAAATATGAAAAATCTTCAGTTTAAATTCTAAAGTATTCTCCATAAAATTGTTATTTATATGAAAATTATAATTGATATTAACTATGGGGTTTCATGGATAACGGTCACGATCAAACATTAACCCACCCTTACTAACGAGATAATGTAAATTTGTTCTTTGTCGTCAAATATCTGTGTTATTCCATACTTTAAGTTACTTTTTTAACTAGTTCTAGACAACGCGTAAATATAAAACATTTTACTTGACCAATTAAAAACCGAAATTCGGTATAATTTTTATCAACTCGAGTCGTGGTACATACTTTATCAAAATGGGACAAAGCAGGAAATATCCAGCTCAAAATTTGGAATATCCCAAAATATTTAATGAATTAAAATTATTAGAATACAAAAAGAAAGACAAAACCAGGAACAAAGTGTTTTATAGCTACGTATATAGTAAGTATATTACTTGTAAAATGTATATTTGAAATCAAGTCCAATGTACCTAACCGGTGCCAAATTATCGTCGACTGCGACACTATTGGTTTGTAAATAACACATCTAAAATTGCTCAATTCGCGTTATTTAACTTAGCTCGTAAATAAATCGGGCTGTTTATGTTGAGACTTTCAAATGCACTGATCGCTCCATTCACTTATAGTAAAACATATATTTCATAATTTTACCGCCCTACTAATATAAGCAATCATTGAAAAAGAAATGTGGTGACCATTGCCAACAAATGATTCTACTTAAATTCAATTTTCGTGAGCCAAAAGTGTTACCTAGTTCAGTTCATTGAGTATTCAAATTAAGGATCTTTATTCTTGTATTTAATGTGACAAAAGTCGCGTTCAGTTAAATGTTCGTGGAATGTAAATTACACTTGCAACATTTTATTTGTTAGGTTGGTATGATTTATTTGCATTGTAAAGGAAGATATATAATGTACTATAATATAAGAGAAATGATTCACAAGACAGTGCACGAGATTGTTTTAATGTGAATACGCCTTTTAACTCTAGGTATAAAAATCTATTAATCACTTATCACTTACATTTCCGTTACCATTTATTTTATTTCGTAACACATTTCATTATATTTCAATCGTTTTATTTCAATTGTAACTGTATTTTAAAGCGAGGCGTATATTGAGATTAATTAGTTTAAGATTTATTGTAAATATAAATATTAGATCTAAAGAATTATGAGATTTGTAACTCAATAAAAAATTAAAGGAAGTAACGTTTACGAATTTGTCGTCACAAAGTACACTGTATTAGGCGAGTGTTACTAAAATTAATTCAAAAAACTGAAAAAAAAATCCAGTTAGCTTAAAAGAAACCCCTTTGACTTATCCATTAACGTTGTAATTACTATTTACTGATTATAATGTAAAGCTATAAAATCTCGTATCACGCGAATTATACATTGTCGTTTCGAACGTAACAGTGAGAACGTGACAAAAAAAACATCAAAAATATTTCATGACATTGTCGACACGACGACGCTTTCGTGACGATAAACTCGTAAATTTACATCCCGCTTTAATGATTGGAGGGAAATTGTCAATTCAATGTTTTTTCCTGAGTTTCAAAAGTCAGTCTTGTAATAATTTAATTTTTTAGCCTTTCGTAATTTTATTTTTTTATGTATATTAAGGAAATTATTTAATGTGGAATTTACTGCTTGTAAGGTAAATAAATACATTTTTCTATTAGTTTTATCTTTTATTTCTTGTTAATACATATTGTTATTTTATTTTGTCACTCTTCATTATTCAAATATCTGACTATTTTTTTTTTATGTCACTAGTTCGGCAAACAAGCGTACGGCTCACCTGATGGTAAGCGAATACCGTAGCTTATAGACGCCTACAATACCAGAAGCATCGCAAGCGCGTTGCCGACCCAATCCCCAATCCCTCCCAGGAGCTCTGGTCACCTTACTCACCAACAGGAACACAATACTGCTTGAAAACAGTATTATTTTGCTGTGATCTTCTGTAAGGTCGAGGTACTACCCAGTCGGGCTGCTCCATATTTTGAGCAGGAAATTCCTGCTGTGCCCTACCTCAGTTAAAAAGGGTAGGTATAATAGGTATCTACTTAATACTATAAAAGTGTGTGTGTAAATAAGTACGCACGTAAGAAGTTATACTTCATTGGCTAGCTAACTTCACACCATCAGGTGAGCCGTACGCTTGTTTGCCGACCTGGTGATATAAAAAAAAAACTCTTGCATATATTTTATTATTATAACGAATATGAGGAGGTCAACTCAGCGTTTTCCTGAAGAGTGTCCTAGGCGACAACACAGTGTTTGTCTGACATTGTCTAAATCATCTCGAAAAGACGGACTAAGGCCAATGAGTGAGTGAGTAAGAAATATAAATTAAAAATAGTATAAACTTGACTAATTTACATTTCCGGAATAAAGCTTAAGCACGCTCTTGGTCGTGTTAATTAACGCCCCTGCTGAAAGTTCCAAATAAAAAACAAGATAGGTATATCTGGATCCAGATACCCCAGATAAAAACAAATAAAAATTGTGTGAATATTATATAAAAATTTTGGAATCTCTGTTTCAAACACACAACAGCTTACAATAACTTCCCATTCAATCATTGTTTTTTTATTTGGAACTTTCAGCGGGGGTATCATGTTGAGGCCTCACACTTTACCACAGAATTGCCATTATATTTTGTCAGCCGTTTTGGAGGTACGGTCGGTGGTTACGGTGAAGGAAATGGTTCTCAATTCTATTATATATTTTTTGAACATCAGCATCCCTAATTTGTTAAAATCCCCTGCACGGACATGTTATATTACACACTTTTGCTAATTCACCTCAATTAGGCCAGTAAAAATTCCCGTTTTTTTGGTCTATCAGGCACTAAATTTTCGATCCATTTTTTTGTAAGTTTTAAGATCACTTACTGAGCAAAAACCACAAAATCCTGACAAGTATGCGCGAAGCGACGTATAATATGGTATGGTAAGTGGTTATTGCTGTAAAGAATATAGCCACTCCCTCCCATCCCGTGGGTGTCGTAAGAGGCGACTAAGGGATAACACAGTTCCACTACCACCTGGGAACTTAAACAGTCGATCGATGGCGGTGTAACAATCCAACTGCCAGCTTAAATAACACAGTCTTCGACGCGACAAAAGCCAGCCCTGCGGTCACCAACCCACCTGCACAGCGTGGTGACCATGGACAGCACACGTGAGTTCACGCCATTGTTAGCGTGAACTTGTGGAGGCCTATGTCCAGCAGTGGACTGCGATAGACTGAAGTGTGTGTGTGCGTGTGTGATTCAATAAAAAGACCCATTTTTAAAGAAAGAACTTTATTTAAATAACACGAAGCAGTTATACAGCGTCATCAGCTAGAACTCGTTGTCGCTGAGCGCGGAGGCACGGCCGGGCATCGCGCTGGCCAGCCGCAGCTCGCTCTCGGAGGAGCTGGCCAGCGAGCCCGCCGAGCGGGGCGCCGTCTCTGCGGCCGGGCCTGGAGCACGCGTTTGTTTACGTATATAGTGTCATTAGCTGGAACTCGGAGGAGCTGGCCAGCGAGCCGGCCGAGCGCGGCGCCGGCTCCGCGGCCGGGCTTGGAGCACGCGTTTGTTTATTGAAGTTAAACTCATTGGAACGAAGCTCCTTATTGAACGTTGTGGAGGGGTACCCTAACCGGCAAAAACGTCCGTAACGTTAAAGAAAAGCGTAAGATTATATGAGATATATATATATATATATATATATATATATATATATATATAGTTGCGCCGCGTTGGCGCAATGGTTACAGTCATGGATTCTACGTGTTACGTTGGCGAACATTTGTATTGGCCATACAGGTGTTTGCCGTGGTCTGGGTGTTTGTGCAGTCCTTGTGGGTTTCCCCAACGTGCCTCGGAGAGCACGTTAAAACACGTCGGTCCCAGTTGTAATCATGTACACCTGATAGCGATCGTTACTCGTAGTAGGGAATATATCCGCCAACCCGCATTAGAGCAGCGTAGTGGATTAAGCTCTGATCCTTCTCCTACATGGAGAAAGAGGCCTATGCCCAGTAGTGGGATATTACAGGCTGAAGCGTATATATATAGTGTATATGTGATGGCTACACAGTGTCTAATGTATAGTCTACGTAAAAGTAGTTTTATTTTTATCCATAAAAAAAAAATCATAATAAAAAATGTGTACCCGAATTATTATTTTCTTTATACCTCGAATAGAACTTGAACTTAATATTATATAATAAGGAACTTCGTTCCTTATACTATCTGGATATACTATCTAGTGTCCCACGACACCACACGGTTTTTTGTTATACGGTTATGGTCTATGGTCGATGTAAAGTACCCGAAACGTCGGGCAACTAAAAACAAAATAAAACGCAATAAAATTCGAAAAAGTTGTTTCATTATAATGAAGTAAAACTTCTTTACGCACTCTTGACTTGACGAGTATGCTGGTGAATGTAGGAGATGGTTATGAAAAGTGTGATCGGGCATGGTAAATGGAAGTTAAGAGGGGGATATAAGTTAGTAGTGACTATGGGCAAAACACATGAGTTCACGTTATTTTTGGCGTAAACTTGCGGAGGCCTATGTCCAGCAGTGGACTGTATAGGCTGTAATGATAATGATAATGATAAGTTAGTGAAGATAGAAAGTACGGCTCATTTGATGGTAAGCGATACGGTAGCCTATAGACGCCTTCAACACTACAAGCATCGCTAACGCGTTGCCGACCCCACCCCCAATCCCCTCCAGTAGCTCTTGGCCTTGCTCACCACAGGAACACACTGCTTAAAAGCAGTATCATTTAGCTGTGATCTTCTGTAAGGTCGAGGTCGCCAGATCGGGCTCCAGATTTTGAGCAGGATATTTCCTGCTGAGTCCAACAGTTGAGTTCAGTCTGAGTATATGTTTTCGAACTCCTAACACAGAGTATATCTAGTGATTGGTTATAGTTCAACTTCACTCATCATCATCACTTCAGCCTAATATAGTCCACTGCTGGCCATAGGCCGCACAAGTTCGCGCCAAAAATGGAGTGAGCTCATGTGTTTTGCCGATAGTCACCACGCTGGGCAGGCGGGTTGGTGACCGCAGGGCTGGCTTTGTCGTCGTCTAGTTCAACTTACGCTGTATGAGGTCTGCGTAGTCATCAGCACCGGCGATGGTACGTGTGGCAGGTCGGGGACGAGACCAGCGACCACCGCCAGAACCTGGAACACCGGCTTTATACAATCCCATGCTTGCATACAAAACTCAATTGTGCCACTTTAGCATTCTAATTGCAATACTTTTTCGATTGTTCAACATTCATGTTTAAGTAAAATACTGCTTCTATATTTATAATCAACACAGATATCACATAACTTATATTTTTATTGACAGTCCCTTTTTGAACAAGTAGGTCAGCAAACAAGCGCACGGCTCACCTCGTGGTAAACGATTACCGTAGAGATGAGCATTTTTGGCGCGAATTTATGTAAGCCTATATCCAGCAGTGGACTGCGAAAGGCTGAAGCAATGAAGGTCCTTTTAAATGCTATTTGAATAGAGATATTTCTAATTTTGATTTTAAATGTCCAATCACCATAAATCTGCTCATCTGATAAGTCAGTATCGGAGCTGGAGCCGTCGAGGTCTTCTAACGATTCGCGTGTTTGCATGCTACCAAACGCCTGCCTCGCATCCGGACCTGTGCCTGAAACAAAGTAAGTAACAATGAAAGATATTAGGTACATAAAAAAACGACCGTGCTTTAGACCACACGACTGAAGTAAAACTTGTTTATAGTCTATTTCACGTAGGATGGGTACGGTGACACATGTCAAATTGACTCTATAGTGAGGTGACCATGGCATAATTAATTGATGTAATTCGATTATCGAGTACAAATGCGGTTAACATTTAATCCATTATATAAAAAAAAAAATTTAACTGCTTATTAAAAATTAATCATCGCTATAGTGAATAAATAATATTTTAAGAGTGGTGTTAAACGCGAGAAATGAGCTATCGACAAACCCATTAACACAGCTCACGTGGCAAATTATTAGTCGTTCGCCTTTACCCTCCGGTACTTTAGTCGAAGAATGAGCAGTGTCGTCTGTCCATGCACTTTACCAACAGTGTGATTGGCGTTCAACCATGTCTAGTCAAGGAATACTACGTTGTTTCAATCCGTAATGTTTTTCGCCTTTTCTAAGAATGTCACAAAGTTTTCACGCACTTTTCCGTTTGTTAACTTTTTTTTTATTTTATGGAAATCCAATTTGATTTAAAAGTCGCCATAACGATGTCACACTTCCATTAAATAATTTAGCACCTTTCAAAGACATTAATTATTGTGAAACTGTGGGCAACTCATTTCTCCGCTAACAATCATATTCAACCTCAACGACCAAACATTTATTTCCTTTGCCTCTTTTTGAGAGTCGATAACTTATTATCTTCCATATTGGTGTCACCATACTTTTCTTTACTTATTTTTGACACTAAGCTGTGTGGCTACGGCAATAAAGAATATAGCCACCAGCGTCTCTTCCCGTGGGTGTCGTAGGAGGCGACTAAGGGATAACACAGTTCCACTACCACCTTGAAACTTATAAAGCCGACCGATAGCGGGATAACCATTCAACTGCTGGCTTTGAAATACACAGGCCGAAGACGGGCAACAGCGTCTTCAGTGCGACAAAGCCGGCCCTGCGGTCACCAACCTGCCCAGCGTGGTGACTATAGGCAACACACATGAGTTCACGCCATTTTTTGGCACGAGCTTGTGGAGGCCTATATCCAACAGTGGACTGCGATAGGCTGAAGTAATTTTTGACACTGTATTACGCCTAATTTCAAGTGCCTGTGCAACTCGATCCACTATGTGGTTGACAGATAATAATGGACCGCTATTTTCTCACTCCCATTCAAAGTATTCCCGAAAACGGACAACCAATTGACCGTTTGAAATGGTCTTCTTTTGTTCTTTTCGACATTTTACAGAACAGAACACACACACAAAATGAATAACTAAAAAAAATAATATCAGAACTTAACAACAATAAAACAGCAACAAATACAACTATAGCAACTGGCAAAACCAAAACACGGGAAGCATACAAGAGACAGAAAGTACTGATTGAGATATCTCGAGTCAGTGAGATGACGCGATTCACAAGATGCCCGTTACGATTATTTATTTTAGCCGATTACTACGTGACAATCCCTATCATTAAACGTTTCGTTTCATGCCTGTAATTTTAAGTTATCATTTTTTCTGTACCTTTTTTATTTTGTTTAAATGTAAAAACGCATATATAAATACAATTTCAATCTAATCAAGCATTATTATTTGCTTTGGAAACTAATTGGTGATTTTTAAAAATGTATATTTATCCGATTTGTTGAAAATAGTGAGCGTGTATTGGAACATATCAAATGTCACCGTACCCATCCTATGTGAAATAGATTATAGTTACCCCTAAAGTAATACTAAACGTAACTCTCTCTCTTTCAATCTTCACTAATATACCTCCCTCTCAACTTCCATTCGCCTCGCCCGATCACAATTTTCGCAACGCTCTCGTAACGCATTCACCAGCGTACTCCCCTAATCGAGCATGCGCAAAGAAGTTTTACTTCGAATAGAAGAATAGAAATATCTCATTAATGTACTAGAAATCGATAGTACAAAAGAATAATATATCAAAAACTTTTATCTGTTGGATACCGTCATTCATAAAATAGCGTTTCCCAAAACCGGTCAAACAGGTAAAGTATTTTAATAACTCTCATTGGTAGATATAAAAATTTGTTTATGGGTATTCGGTTTTTTTCCGGTCACCAACCCGCCTGTCCAGCGTGGTGACTATGGACAAAACACGAGTTCGTGCTATTTTTGGCTTGAACTTGTGGAGGCCTGTGTCCAGCAGTGGACTGTGATAGGCTGAAATAATGATGATGATGACGGTTTTCTTTCTACGCTCTCATACTAACGCAACAATAGAATCAATTTTAGAGTTATTATTGTTATCAAACCACGCGAAACGAATTAAGCTCGTAACAATTTACCAGCCGTCTTAATGCGGAGTCTTGTCCGAGGTCTGGTCGCCGGACGGGGCGCCTTCGAAGATTCCTTTCCTTCGTCACTGGAGTCCAAATCGTCTGAAAGATAAAGCCACATTAGTTTCCCAAATTCCACTTAAAAAGCCCTAATAAAATACGTTTTTGTATAAGAGTGAAGGGGTTAGCCTAATTCTTAGTTTAAACTAAGGCTTGCTGTTCGCAATCAGAGCCCTCTTTCTCCATGTAGGAGAAGGATTGGAGCTTAATCCACGACGCCGCTCTTCTGCGGATTAGCGGATATATACTCTACTATGAGTAAAGATCGTTATCAAGAGTCTGATAACAACCGGGGCTGACGAAGAGACCTATAAGACCAGACATCAAAACCGGAAAGAAATATTTGTTCAAATACAAATATCCATCCAGAGCGGGAATCGATCCTGCAAACAATCGGTGTTTTAGGAATCTACTCGCACCACTACACCAGAGCGACTTGCGGTTCATGACAGTTTATTTTACCACTATTGCATATATTGCATCACCACATAGATGATTAGGGGTAACACAAGTATAATATAAGTATACAAATGATTGACCAGATTCGCTCAGTTTCCCGAGGACATCCTCGGCTTCATATTTGTGAATCAACTGCATAATCGCCGCCTGCTGTTCCTCAGCAGCCTGAAAAAGTTAAATTATGTGTCATCATTGTAAATAACACAATATTAGTATTTCGCATCGCCCAGCCAGTAGCTCCATCCCCTACATACGACCAAAGTCCCCAAAAAACGAGTATGCTTGGTCTCAGTCTACCACCCAACTAATGTACAAAAACAGCACTACGGTCTACAGTAATATACGAAACGTAACTCTCCTCCTCTCCTTGTATCTTCACTAACTTAAATCTCCCTCTTAATTTACGTTCACCTCGCCCAAACACACATTTCGTAACTCTGTCCTCACGCATTCCCCAGCTTTTGTCTCAAATAAATGTCTTTCTTTCTTTCTTTCTTTCTTATTTTCCAAGTCAAACGTTCGTAAAGAAGTTTACCTCTGCCTGAGCAGTTTCCAGCAGACTGAGCTGGTGTTTGAGCGCTTCGACACAGCGGTAGCGGAGAACGTACTGGTCCCATAGCTGTTCTATCTCACCCTCCAGGTTTGTCAGCTCGCCTTGATACGCAGGTCTAAAATTGAAAATCCGATATAATACTAGCTATGAACCGTAGTATCTGTGTAAGTTGCAAACTTGTGAGAAAAATAGTCATGTGCTATAGATACCTATCCCAAAATTTCGAACCAGTAAGGAACACCTAATCTCATATTAAGCCTTATATTAGATAGTTAAACGCCTGACCGTTCGTATCAGTTCTTAACCCACTGAAACGTGCATATAACAAAATGTTAAATTTGAAAATACTTTTTCTAACTTTCCAGTAAATCAACTAAATTTAATTTGGGTTAGGGTGAAAATACTCTAAGTCAGTCAGTCAGTTAGGTCAACTTATCGACGTCTACTGCTAGACATAGGCCTCCTCAAATTCGCACCAGACATCCTAGTTACAAGGGTCCGGTACCCTTGTACTCTAAGTAAGAAGGGTATCGGACCCTTGTAACTGGGATGTCTGGTGCTCAAACTGAGGTAGGGCACAGCAGGAATTTCCTGCTCAAAATATGGAGCAGCCCGACTGGGGTAGTACCTCGACCTTACAGAAGATCACAGCTAAATAATACTGTTTTCAAGCAGTATTGTGTTCCCGTTGGTGAGTAAGGTGACCAGAGCTCCTGGGGGGATTGGGGATTGGGTCGGCAACGCGCTTGAGATGCTTCTGGTGTTGCAGGCGTCTATAAGCTACGGTAATCGCTTACCATCAGGTGAGCCGTACGCTTGTTTGCCGACCTAGTGACATAAAAAAAAAGTTATATTGAACTACTTCTAGACAATGGAAAGTTTTACGTAAATAAGTTAAATCAATCATAGTCTTCGCTTTGCTTACTTGATCTTCTGCACCGTGTGCAGTCTTTTCTCTGCCCTTTGCAATTCAGCTCTCCGTCTTTCCAACTTCGCGTCTAAGGCTGCCTCACTGGAGGCCACATTGTCTATCTGCTCTCTAACAGCTGCCACTTGACCAGCCAGTGATTCGACAGCGCGATTGAGAGCTGCCTCTAATGAGGACATGTCCAGTTGACGAGATAGTGCCTTGTCACGTTGGTCCTGGCGAGAAGACGAGTGTGCTTTAGACCACACGACTGAAGTAAAACTTTTCACCATTACAAACTTATATCTCTTCACACACTTTATTATACATTTCGTAATGGTCTCGTTACGAAGTCACCACCTTACTCTCCAAGTCAAGCGTGCGTTAAGAAGTTTTACAACAAAAATAAAATAAGGATATACAATGGGGTTGAATTTAGACACAGAAATATGCGGCATGTAAAATTTTAAAAACCCATAACAAAATATCGTGTTCAATAAAAATTATGATTAAACAACTATATATTAGCAAGGATATTATGTATTATACGAAATAATTATAACAATATAACTAATAACTTTTTTAAAGTTAACTTTTTAAAAGCCTATAGTCGTTACATAACAAAACTTACTTACAAATAGTACAATTTTGACCCTTTTGCGCCAAATAATTGGAAACTGTTAGCTATAATTTAAAATGTTTTTATTTTAAGGCTCTAACCAGTAGAATTTTATCTACATATCACTATTTAGGTACTGTAATTAAGACTGCTTTAATAAAAACGACATCTAGAACAACGGTCTTTAAAGATGAGCCTCGAATCTGTAGAAATACTTGGAACCATTTTTCGTACCTTATTTTCAGGCTCCTTAGCCAACAGATCGTATAGAAATGCTCCTTGAGCGGTGATGTCTGTGGCCAAACTTCGAGCTTGCTTTATTTCACCCACCTTTGAATAAAACAATTGCTTAATAGTCAACAAGATCTTGGGAAAATCTTTATGTTAATGTAAAACCAGTTGTGGCCAACAGTTTTACACGACGACGAACGAAGAAACGATTTTGGAATTGTCTCAACATAAATTTAAATTTTTTTATTAAAAATAATAATTGATAAAGCTTATTACTCGGTGCAGGATTACATAGTTGATAAAGATGTGTGGACTTAGTGACGCTGTATTTCATGCAACATGTTACTAATTTTGTACTAAAACACAGTTTATATATTATTTTTCAAAAGAGTAACTGCGGAGTTTCTTGCCGATTCTTCTCTGCAGAATCTACATTCCGAATCGGTGGTAGCTTTTCTTCTACAAATATAATAATTAATTTTTAAAGTTTTAATTTGTAAAATGACGATTCTAAAGTGTTCCTGGAGCCTATTTGAATTAAGCTGTTTTTGATTTTGATTTGACAGCCTTGGGCTTTTCTATTAGCAATATTAATAGCGTTAAGTTTAATCTGGACTTATTTTCCAACTATAACTCTTCATACCACATAAATACACTGTAAACGATTAAGCTAATTCAGATTGAAAGACGTGATACGGGATACAGTGAGATTTGTATAAGAACTGTGCCGTACTTACCCGGCTAGTAATATCATACATCAGTGGATTGGAATCATTGAAACTATCATCTTGATTGGGCGTCTCGAGGGCCGATCGTAAGAGAGTTGCCACTTTGAGAAGTTCACGCACAGCCCAACCGTCTGCGCCATAGATCTTTTTACCGTTTAGTTTGAGATTTGCTCGAGAATGCTGAAATAATAATAAAAAAACGAGTATGCTTTATAACATACAACTAAAGTAAAACTTCTAAAGAAGTTCGCGTTAATAGGCCTGCACTGTGTCTTAGATATACGAAACGTAACTGGCTATAAGAGAAAAAGAAAATGCGTTCGCGCACCTCTCTATCTTGCTGCATTCGCCTTGGCTGATCACACTTTTCGTAACGCTCTCGTCACGCATTCATTAGATTACTCCCCAAGTCAAGCGTGCGTAAAGATGTGTTACTTCCAAAATATTACTAATTAAACTAAGTAAGAATAATGTCCGCCAACCCGCATTGGAGCAGCGTGGTGGATTAAGCTCCGATCCTTCACCTATATGGGGAAAGAGGCCTATGCCCAGTAGTGGGATATTACAGGCTGAAGCGTAAGAATAATGTTGTACCAATGTTCAACAGCTATATTTTGTAATGGCATAGATATATGCCACGTAGGTCGGAATACCGAGCGTCCTCAAAAATTTGTTACGACGTCGTAATGATGTCCAAAACTTATTCCATATTTTTATTACGTAAAACAAAATTCACGGGCTAATTGTTAGGTAATAACCTTATATTATGCTTATCCGCCTGCACTTTATACGAATCTTTGGGTCAGCAGTCTTAAGGTTGCCTTCAAAATATAGGACGTGATCCGAGGCAGATATTTATTCAATCCTAATATCATGTAAATGAAGCTTTTACGATTTCTACTACATTCAATAATCAGGAACACGCATACTAGTGCAACCCTATGGAAGAAATCTCATAAAACATGGACAAAAGCAGACCAAATTCTCATACATCGATGAGAGTCTATGAGATCTGATAGATTCTTATAACATCTGTCTAAACGCAATGTACCTACTTAGTAATAAAAAAACGCGAGTAAATTTCTTAAGCTCAATCCAACTTACGTCTCCCACTCAACTTACGTTCGCCTCGCCCGATCACACTTTTCATAACGCTCTCTTTACGCATTCACCGGCTTACGTAAATCAGGCCCAAGTCAGGCGTGCTTAAATAAGTTCTACTTCAACAAAGTAGATTATTAAAGATGAACTAACAAACAATTCTACAGCATGGGTGACCATAGCAACCCTCTGTTCAACGGATTCCTTGCCGCCAGCCAGCGAGGCGTCCGGTTCAATTCTCTCCGCAAGCCATTTTAGACAGGACTCGACCAGGTCCCAGTTAGGGTTGCGAAAACTGTCCAAAGATATCTGATGAGGAAAACCAAGAGCTCGCATCGCTTCGCTGAAATCTTCAAAATATATCTTCATTAATTCTAACAGATAGTTACAAAAATTTAGGGATTTTTTTATTTTCTTTTTAATTTTCCATTGATTATAAAAAGAATTATTTGGTATATTGGTAAAATAATGTTTGGTAAAATATGAATGTCGAAGGACGAAGAGCGATCGGCAGACCAAAAAAGCGATGGATGGATTGTGTGAGTGAGGATATGAGAAAGAAAGGAGTAAGCGCTGAAGTGACGAATAATAGAGAGGAATGGAATAGGAACACATTTTGTGCCGACCCTACATAAGTGGGATAAGGGCAGGGAGATGATGATGATGATATAAAAAGAACAATAATAATCCAGATAGCAAAATGAAGTTTTAGGTCAGTCAGATCCTACGTCTGAAAGACTTTTTTATAAGATTTCCTCAAAAAATTTGAATGCGCCACCTAACGTAGGATTTCAGATCTCATCAAAAAGACCTCTCAAAAAGCTCTTTTTTCTGAACTTGCAAAAATGAACACTGAGGTAAAAAGATACAGTAATACCCCGCCCGGACTTACGCGATAGGTGGGACTGAGCGCTATCCGCATAAGTCGAATTCGCGTAAGTCGGGGTACAGTTTTGCATATAAAGACATACAAAGTATGTTTAATTGGGACTGGAGACTAAATAATAATTTAGGAAATAATTAGAATTAGAAAAAATTCTAGATAATATGATGATAAATTTTTATTTTTGCATCGTAGTCTTTAATAATGTTAAGTTTAAACTCCAAAGATAATGGTTTTCTCTTCTTGTTTAAAGCAAAAGTCGGTTCTACTTCGTTTGGATGCTATAGTTGTACTTCGTAAATATCTCAGGTCGTCGCACAACGCACAAAAAAACACAAAATCGTAACTTATGTACCTACGCGCCGATTCCGCACTACATGTCTGTGCCTGTTGTAAACTGAACGAATAATAATGCGGGTGGGGGGAGTCAGAAACAAACGCCGCCGCTTGACTTTGACTGCGCGGCGTTCAAACAAAAAACGAATAGACGAGAAAATTAAATCGCGTAACTCCGAATTCGCGTAAGTCGAGGTGGCGTAAGTCGGGGTATTACTGTATTGAATTCTGTGAATTTTTAGTTCATAAATATGAAATAAGTAAGACATCATGTTAGAACTGTATAAGAGGTCTATTAAGAGGTCATACTGACATATTTATGATTTGGACGCTGACTGGAAAAGTTTAAGTATTTAGAATGAAATGAAGTAGTGTTTTATTATTAGTTACAGTAATATTACTCACTTCTTAAATCCCTGTAAGACATTTTCAAATTTATTTTAAAATTTTACGTATTATATGTATTTAATCAATTAAACAGGATCCATTGACTCGAAATACAAAAGGACATTACTGGAGCTTTGTTTGTGAATCCGTTTCTATGGTGATAATGAGGGTAAAAATATTATTTTTGACAAATGGCGGAAAAAAAACTTGGTATGTGTTGCCAATATAAATTACATTATAATACACATTTTATTCTTTAAGGTATTATTTTGACTGATTTAATATGTAATTTATTAATGAATACGAGTGATTGTTATAACATTCAAGGCCATCGAAAGGCTATCCCCGGCCGCGCCCGGGAGCTTTGGCTACTTTACTCATCATTGAAACACAACATTACTTAGCTTACTATTAATTGCCTTTGATCTTCTTAAGAGTTATGGTACCCCCTCCCCCCACTAAAGCTTCTACAAGTTTGCGTCAGACATTTCCTGCTATGTCCTATTTAAATTAAATATTTTTAGTTCCGACGTTACGTAATGATGTTTGAATACATAAATAATAAGTATTAAGACAATATTTATTTAAATACAATTATTTATTGTATAGTAGTACCTAAATACATAAAATTTTAACAAAATATTAATATCAAGCAACTATGTCTATTATTCCCTAATTCTTCATAACTTATTAACAATAGATTATCAGATTAATAACCTAAACTTTACATATTCTAGAGTATTTTTACACTTTTATTACTTGTGATATTCTTAAAAATATAAAAATTCAAAATAAACTAAATGTTGTAACTCTACCATAACCTATAAAACGAAAAAAAAGAAAATTAAAAAAAAAACAGAAATATAATTAAATGTTTATTATTTATTTATAAATCTACACATTATTTACTGATAACAATTAAATTGGGCATACTACAACAGCTTTTGTAATCAAAATAGTCAAGTTTTAGTTACTTGAAATTTACATTGAACTATTTATATTACAAATCTGTTTTATTACCGCCATTTTTATTATTTTTTTTTTCAAAATGGCGTCCATCAATCTGAATTCTTTATTAGCAAAAATTGTAAACAATCTACTTTTGCATTTTTCACAAAGGAAAGGTATTACTGGCGACATTTGATTTTACTATTTTTTTTATTTTTTATGATCCAAGTAGAGAAATTCAGTCGCTTTTAGAATTCAGTTGATGTAAAAATGTATGCCCAATTTAATAGAAAAATCATAAGTCTACGACAGTTGGCGGCTTCCTCATGGCGCGCTTCAACGCATCTTCACGTTTGACAGCAACACGCAATCGTGCCGCCTTTAAATGTCTGTAATAAAAAAAAAAAAAAAAAAAAACATTTCATTATACAGATTTATAGTGTCAAAATTTCTTGCGGGTTTTACTAAGTATGACTCAAAACTGTATAATGCCACTAGGAGCAAGTATATTTTTATATCGAAAAATGTATGTAAATTTTTTTTTCATTAAATTCTTGAATTATGGCCCAAGTTGTGCCAATATGAAAAAAATTTAGAAGTTAAGTTATAGAAATAACTAAGTATATTACTTTTAAAACTTTGAATCGATGATTCATAACACAAAATGACAGCGAACTTTTTTTTTTGTTTATAAGGAAACACCACTTAGAAATGTTTTATTATTGTTGCTTATGCTTAATATACCTATTATTCTTACATATAATATACTTCTTCTTTAGTATTTTCCTCCTTTGTCTTTATCTACAAAAAATAGGGTTGTCTGTAACAGAATATCAATCAGAAGATTTAGTTTTACCCCACTATTCCTTACAGCTGGTTACAAATTCAATTTAAAAAAAAACATAGGATCGGACCCCTGACTCTCTCTGATGTTCTATTGGATGTTATAAGAACTTTTTGTTAATAAAAATAATTACATATAAAATATAACTCGTCACCTTTGCCTTATCCTTTCTTCCGTTTCTGGTGCTGGTTGTTTCTTGGTGACGGCAGCTTCTCTTATGATATTCCTAAGTTTCTGCAGGCAGTCGGCCAGGTTCAGCTGCTGGGAGCGGGTTACATCCGAGCGGAGGATGAAGAAACCTTCCTTTGTCAGTTTTCTACCATGCTGTAAATTAAAGCTATTGAATTAACAAGTCTGTGTTATACACACAAATCTCTACACACTTCTGATCCTTTAATGTGAATTTTAAATACATTTTGGTATAAGATAATTATATACATACTAGCTGACCCCGCAAACATTGTTTTGCCATATATTTCAATAACCTTCTAAATCCCCCCCCCCTCCCTTTATAACTTAGGGAATGAAAAATATATGTTGGCCGATTCTCAGAACTACCCGATATGCACACAAAACTTCGTAATATTATATTAACCCTCTTAACCCCCCCACCCCTATAACAGAGGTATGAAAAATAGATGCTGTTCAATTCTCAGACCTACCCGATATGCACACAAAATTTCATGAGAATCGTTCAAGCCGTTTCTGAAGAGTTTAACTACAAACACCACGACACGAGAATTTTATATATAAGATTTGTTGCAATTATTTATTATATGAATTTTCCACATTCTAAAACAATTATCAGCTCAAAAAGATACATTGTTTGTATATCCGAAACTTCTAACAATGTTCTGAATATTTTCAAAGTTACATATAAAGTTATGTAAATAGAAGACAGGATCAAATACCGAGGACCATATAAAACACTGCAGGAAAAGGAGAATAAGGGAAACAAGGATCTATGCTTTACGGACATTATTATATATAGACATTGTATATAGTAATATATATTCCAGATCGATAAAGAGCCCAACAGTGGGATGCAACAGGCTGAATGCGTATATAAAATTACATGGTTATACTTACAATTTCCAACATCTTCTCTCTGATCTCTTGAGGAATCCAATCTGCCTCGTCGAGTTTGAATCTTAGATCTACTTTTGTGTGTACCTAATGTAATAATATACGTGAATTATTTATTAAATCTATTTGTTTAGAGTTCATTCAAGAAGAGTAAATGCAATAAATTTTGACAAATCTTTTAAGTTTATATCTTTTAATCAGTTATTCATTTGGAGGAAAGCATTTCTAGTGCTAAAGTAATCAAAAATGATATATTAGGAAATTTGTTTGATGTATGAATAGCCCCTTAAGAAGAACAAGAGACTGATCGTATATTATTTTTCTTTTCCTAATATTCTAATGTATAATATAGTAAATTATGATAAACTTAAATAAAAAAAAGGTTAAAATGATTTTTTTAAAGAATACAAAATAAACAGAAGTGTATCTTTTTAACAGAAAAACTTTTCTTGTACCTTATTCACATTTTGGCCCCCAGGACCCGAACTCGCACTGTATTTGATGTCCAACTTCTCAATTGGTATATATCCCGTGAATTTCTCATCTGAATTTGAAGACTACGAAAACCACAAAAAATTTCAACTTTAATACTGAAAAATTGCAATTATTTATTACAGTATCTTCTATCTGTTCTTAATATAATAAATACTTACAAAGGAAGGAGTTGTTAGTTTCAGAGAACTATTGGGGTACAAAGTTTCCAAGGAAATTGCGCTTTTATAAGCCATAGACCTTTGCAATAATATGGAATACTGGCCCTTTTGTCCAATTAAACGCATAACATGCATCCGTATTGGCATAAAAGCCATGGTTTCGGTTTAATATTAAACTTGTTTACAGATAAAAGATCTTATTGCATTATATTCTTAAATTATAACCTATTTTCGATTTCGACTGATTTTTTATTTAGATCAACTGTCAAGTTGATGTCACTGTCAAAATAAATCCTAACATTTATTGCCATGCATTTTAGTTATAAATTCCTTGGTATATAACTTTATAGCCTTTGATTCATAAATTATCATGGAAATTATAAATAGTTTTAACATTTAACAAAAAAAAAATGGGTTTTAAATCTAACGCTTAATAATATCTGTAATTAATTTAGGGTACATTAATAAAACTTTTAAAAGGCAACACTAAAACAATACCACAAAGGTCGTTCACCTAAAGTGTGCTTCTTTCAGCTTAGCAACTCTTAAAACTAAATTAAAACTTCTACTGTTATATACTATAACGAAAAATGTACTAAGCATGAAAGATTTTAAAAAACTTAAACCCAATGTTACAATTATTATCAGCGTTATTTTAGAATTGCTGTGCCCGCGACTATGTTCGCGTGTTTTTTTTTTTATGTTATAGTCATCTAAGGTTCTAAGTGGTGTCTTAATTTTTCTGAAATATTTCCAATGTATTTAATAATGATTTACAATTGGTTCTTCAAAATTTTGTAATTGCATTGCAGTGTAAAATATGTCTTTGCAAGGTATCGGACACAGGTTGTTCCACAACACTTCTACTAATAATTACAATGTTAGTCTTAACAAAGGATTAATTTTACTTTTGAATATTTTTCTGAACCTTTAGGATCTGATTTAGAGTATATTTTACAAATTTATTCTGTAATGATTTTAATCAATCTTTATTAACGGTATGATATTACATAAACATATATTTATCCCGATCAGTTTATCGCTTGTTTCAAAACCACTTAGGTGTATCGTGAGTGGCTGAAGGTCCAGGGTAATTTACAATTAAAAAAATCTGGAAAAATCCTGAA